>NC_139929.1:1321486-1441486 GCF_963514095.1 Eutrigla gurnardus | reverse complement strand
CAGAAGGAAGGCATCGTTCCTGTATTATAGCTGCCCCCTCAAGTTTCTCTGTGCAGAAAATAAGTCAAGTAAAAATTCATCCTTCTGACCCCGGAGATGTTCTTCTCTTTATTTGGCTCCAGATCTCTTTAGTTGTGTTCGTTTGGTTCTCCCTCCGTTTTCAATGTCCCTCTATCTTTGTCCTCCTTCATGTCGTTTAATGGAATCTCCTCTGGTTGTCTGCAAACAAAATCACATTGAATTAATTGCTGAAACACATCAAACTCAATATAACCTCATATTTTCTGTTTATTTGTTTAGCATATGTACGTACAGCAGCAGCTATTCTATTAGTGAGGAGGCTGTCCAATTCTTGCCCGTTGGATTGTATCCTATCTGGCGTGGTTTCTGTTGGACCACGACGGTTTCTCCTTTTGCATATACAGAATACTGCTACTCCGATGACTGCAAGCACCAAACATACTCCCACCACTACGACTACAATTGCTGCAACATTGGCTGTTGGATCGTCTGAAACAGGAAAACATACATTAATTAAACTTTTTTTGTACAATTTGATGCTAATGCATCAAAATATTAGTTGGCGTTTCACAACCAGTTTGCCCATCATTAAATATTACTTTAATTACAATAGTATAATAAAAAGAGATAAGCAGCAAAGAAGCCGCCAGCAATACTTTTTACTGAAATGAGAAACAGATTGTTGTTGGTCAATTTTCTACAAATTGATCAGTCAATGAATCCCAATTTTTGTTGCACAAGTTTTGTGGCAAATATTTATAAGTCACTGATCAACATCTTGGCAACGACGAAGAAACGCCCCAGAAACCACACTGCATCCACCTAGCCGCCTATAGGGACAACCTTGAAAGAATCCACATACATTTGTAACCACCTTTCAAACTGGGACACCCTTGATAACACCTTTAACAAACCCTTAGGGACACCCTAGAAAACACCAGCATACCTTTAACAAACCCTTAGGGACACCCTAGAAAACACCAGCATACCTTTAACAAACCCTTAAAGAAACCCTAGAAAACACCAGCATACCTTTAACTAACCCTTAAAGACACCCTAGAAAACACGAGCATACCTTTAACAAACCCTTAAAGACAACCTAGAAAACACCTGCATACCTTTAACAAACCCTTAGGGAGACCCTTGAAAACACCTGCATACCTTTAGCACACCCTTAGGGAGACCCTTGAAAACACCCACATACCTTGAGCAACCCCTTAGGGAGACCCTTGAACACACCCACATACCATAGCAGAGGAAGTCACAGGTTATTACAGAAAGGGTCAAACCGTACCAGGAGTAATAATCTTCAGAATAGTGTTGGTGATGTATGTCTCCTCAGCATCACTGAGCTCACAGCTGTACATCCCCTCCTGATCTGGAGATGAGGTCTGTAGTGTGAGGCTGCCTGACTCCCATACTTTCTTCACCTGCTGCCTCCACTCCTCTGAGACTGTATAGGAGGCGTCGGCCCCGGTCCGGTTCAGGATGACCTGGCTGTGGTTGAACCTCCAGACGAGGCCTGTTAGAGGAGCGTTTGTGGACCTGCAGTCGATTGTTGTTTCACTGTTGTTTAAACTGTTGATAGAAGCTGAAACGATACGAATGAAAAGAAGTGATGGAATATTTCTTATCAGAATCTGGTTCCACACTCTTAGAAACACTTACTCGGCTGAAACCACGTGGCTCTCCTCTTGCTTCTGAGAGTGCTGATGGTGCAGCTGTAGACCGGATCAGTATCCGAAACCATCACAGAGCTGTTGATGCTGTAGAGCTTCTGTTCAGACGGCAGGACTGTTTTGTTCTGGAGGGTCACGTTGGTGGACCAGGTGAGCTCAGGCTCTGGGTAGATCCCCTCTGAGCTGCAGGTGATCCTGTTTTCTACCTGCTGAATGTCGACTTTACGGACCGGAGCTGCAAGGAAAAGTTGCTAATGAATGATTTGGAAGTGCTGCAATGGTGGCCGTGGCCATGTTTCCAGATAAAACATAAATACAACATTTATCAGGTCTTTTTACACTCGGAGAGCTCTGATTTCCTTCAGTCCCCAGGGATCAAATTTGTTTGTTTAATTCTAGAAAAATATATAAATAATTTACAAAATGTAAAGTGGAGAATCATACCTTTCACGTTAACATGTGACATCTCCAAACATACGAAGTTTGCTGACTGTGTTTTTGTTTTACAATCTGCAGATTGTTTCCCACAAAACCCTGAGATACGTTGACCTTGCAGGTGTGCTTATCTACTGGACGACCTTGACGGCGTCAGACAGGCGACCGTTTGTGGAGAAAACTACATCTACTATTTAACAACACGTTTACTCTGAAAATCCACCTTAAAACTGTCTGCATGTTCAGTTGTTGCTTTTTGTTGTGTCATTTCATTTCAGCTCCACTTTAATTTTGACCTCATGACTCACTAAACACTGAGTCATACAAACTCCTGTTTATCCATGTTTGAACACTTCCATTGAGTTCTTGATATGTTTGTTTTCTTGTTTACTACGTGTGTCTCATACCGTCCACTAGTACGTTGATGAATGAGGTCTGGGTTTCAGTGCTGGTGCTGGTGTAGCACTTGTATCTGCCCTGGTCCTGAACCTCCACCCCCGTCAGCCGGAGTGAAGCGTTCCCTCTGGAGATCTGGTCGTTGAACAGAAACGTCCGGCCTGTGAAGCGCTGGTTCTGGTGTTCGAACCGGTCTTGGTTGCTGTAGTAGGAGTGGACCGGAGTGCCGCCTGTTGTCACCTGAATCCACTGGATGACCACGTCAGCACCAGCTGGAAAACTGCACGGTAAGATGCAGCTCTCCATATAAACACAGGACAAACCAACATCTGTAAAAACATCAGGCAAGGTTCAGTTCTGTTTCTCTTTAAGAGCCTGATTTAATAATAATCATAATAATAATAATAATGGCTGTGTCCTGCATTAAAAACAAGGTTAAATTATGTGTTGGCCTACTTGGAGCTAATCAAAATAATAAGAGTAAAAATATGACGGTGTTCTTGGAGATGATGATATAATAATAATGATGATGAGAGCCTTTTTCTGACATGTACATCCTTGTGTCATCGGCATACAAGCGGACCCAGGCTAACGGACATACGACGAGAGAACAGTCTAAATGGTAAATGGTCCTCATTTATATAGTGCTTTACATTAATGACTGATATTCAACCATTCATACACACATTCAATTAGGGTGAGGTGTCACCAGGCACTCAGCTAGGAGGAGCCGGGGATCAAACTGGCAATCTTGCGGTTACCAGCCAACCCGCTCTACATTCTGAGCTAAACCCCCTGCAAATATGTGGTAAAGTCTGCAAAACCAGCATGGCCTGAAGATGAACTGCTGGACAGGCCTGGTTGCATCAAGAGAACTACAAACCGGTGAGTGATTTCAGACACAGCCTGGTTCTCTCTGCTGTCCTTTAATTCACAAACCTTTTTAAAAGTTGCAGAAAACACAATATTCAAACATCTATGTGGGATCAGAAGGATGCAGTTTTGGTTGGCAGGGAGAAGTTCAGTAAAAGTACTTCAGGAATCAGGAAACAAGCGTCATTAATCAGGTGTGTGAGTGTTGGAATGTATTCTGGTTCGACAAGATTCCAGTAAGAAAACATGACTCTCTTTATCTACTTTCTACTCCATGTAGACGGGATAAACATGGTCACTGTAGGTTTTTCCAGTAGTCTAAAGTTCCAAGTAGGACTAATAATAACGAGCAATCACAGTTTTTGTTAGCAGTTGTACTGATTAAAGGCTCTGCTTCAGTTAATGGTTGACATCATCATTATATTTAGTCTAGGTATGAACATAGTTTCACTTTTCTTCCTCCACAGTCCAGTGAACTTCAACAGCACTTTATGTTGTTTTTGTACCACAAATGAAACTTAAATCCACCTCCATTGTATCGATGTGAGGCTGAAGTTCAGCGGATGATTCTCAAGGACTCGTGATAAAAACAAGTTAACGTATTTGAGCAAATCTGTCGTTTTAAGTGCAGACGGGACCGTGAACGCATCTCCTCACCTGCTGTGTTCAAGGTCCACGAGGAGGTCCAGACCACAAGAATCACGACCCACTTGCCCAAAGCCATACACCTGCTAGACTCCGTCCGTGTCGTGGACCAAAAAGACAAGTAAATCCAACGAGAGTCAAAGCAGCGTCACAGACGGGAATGAAATCCACAAAGAGGCAGAGCCGTCTGAGGCTGCTGACTAACTTTAGACTGAGGTCAGGGCGTGTGTGTGTGTGTGTGTGTGGGCGTGTGTGTGTGTGTGTGTGTGTGTGTGTGTGTGTGTGTGTGTGTGTGTGTGTGGGCGTGTGTGTGTGTGTGTGTGTGTGTGTGTGTGTGGGTGTGTGTGTGTGTGTGTGTGGGCGTGTGTGTGTGTGTGTGTAGCGTGCACAGGGCGTGTGATGCGTCAGTGCAGTAGTGTTGGAGTGTTAGTGCTTGTAGTTAGTGCATGCTGTGTGCTTCTGCTTGCTACTTTCTGCTTTCAGCTACTGCCACCGGATAGCCCCTGGTCATCAGGGGTGAAAAGAGGAGCCGAGTGCGTAAGTCTCCTCAGCCGGTACATAGCCTCTCCACCGCCAAGATCTCGTACACGCCTCCTCGTGGCACACATGGTAACTGGTCCCTTGCGGCTCCAGGCTAAGCTGTACGGGATCTCGGAGCAGCAGTGGGCCCCAGAGACGCGGCACGCAGGCCCATCGGTGAGTGGAAATGCCCTGCTGCCCGTCAACCACTGTCCCAGCTATGGGCAAATAGACCCAACTATGGGTAAATAGTGAAGACCCCAATGGCAGAACAGGCGGAAGATGATGGGTGCGAGAACCACCACAACGGCTGGAAAGGCGGAAGAAGGCAACCCCACAGCCACGTGGGTTAACTCGGGAGGGTACAGTGGCTAGGGGAGCAAACCCCGAAAACAAACCTGCATCTGGGGACAGGCACAGGCGGAGTCCAACTGACCGGACCACCGGCAGCCCCCTGCAGCTCCTGCCAGACGAAGGTCGTCATGGGTTCTCTCATGCCACTGGAGGTCAATCTGGTAGGAGTGAAGATGGTGGGAGTGAGGTCTGTGCACCCTCACCTTCACCTAAATCCTCACCTACGCACAAGCTTTCTTGCCCCCCTCCCCCCTCCCTCTCAAAAGTCCTGTGGCGTTGTGGAATGGCGGTGGGTACAGGCCAAGGATGTGGCTGGGAGTATCTAGCCAAACCATGCACACAGGCGGCAATGGAGTGATGGTCGTTAGGACTGTGGGATGGAGCAGCGCGTCCTTTCGGCAGCTTCCATTGCGACTGAGCAGCGCCACACTGCTCACCCCTGAGATGGGGAAGGACCTAGAAAAGGTGGTCCAAAAATTGTCTGCTCTTCATACTCCGGACGGTAAACCGCAACCGTCGGAGCATCCCCCCTCGCGGTCGAAAAATAAAAGTAAAAAATATGCTAAAAATAGCATCATGGAATGTTCGAACACTACTAGACCTGACTACAACTCCTGACAGGCCACACCGCAGAACAGCACTAGTGGCACTGGAGCTCGCAAGATACAGCATCGATATTGCAGCTCTCAGCGAGACCAGACTTCATGGAGAGGATTCCCTATCAGAGGTTGGTGCTGGGTACACCTTCTTCTGGAGGGGGGTCCCCGAAGGCACTCGCCGCAACCATGGAGTTGGCTTTGCTGTGAAGACCAAACTGCTGCAGCGCATTCCGGAATCCCCCATCGGCATCAGTGAAAGGCTGATGACGTGGCGCATTCCCCTGGCAAAGGGACGTTTCGTCACCCTCATCAGTGCATATGCACCAACTCTTGATGCCGATCACAACACCAAAGAGGATTTCTACCGAGCTCTTGATGCCATCCTGCAGAAAACCCCGGCTACGGACAGGCTCATACTCATGGGAGATTTCAATGCTAGAGTGGGCACAGAGCACCTGGTATGGAATAAAGTTCTTGGCCAGCATGGAGTGGGGAAAATGAACCACAACGGGCTCAGACTCCTCTCTCTCTGTGCAGAGCACCAGCTGGTCATTACCAACACCATCTTCCAGATGAAGAACAAACTCAAGACCACCTGGCAACACCCCCGCTCAAAACATTGGCATCTCCTTGACTACGTGATTGTCCGTCAAAAGGACAGAAAAGATGTCCTCATCACCCGTGTCATAAGTGGAGCCGAGTGCTGGACTGACCACCTCATGGTCAGATCCAAACTCCTCATGAGCATTCAACCCCGGGGCCCAAGGATAGCCCCAAACAAGAGACTCAACCGCACAGCTCTCAACAGCCCCACCACCACAGACAACCTGCGACGGCTCCTTGCTGAAAACCTCGAGAAGATCCCAGAGGAATCAGACGACTGGCCAGCTCTGCGCCAGGCTATCCACAGCTCAGCCTTAGAGGCGCTCGGCCAGTCGAGGAAACGTCACCAGGACTGGTTTGACTGTAACTCAGCTCAGATACAGTCACTCCTAAAAAACAAGCATGAGGCCCACAAAGCTCTCCTGTCCTGCCCTGGATCTCCCACCCTCAAATCCACCTTCACTGCAGCAAGATCAGCAGCCCAGCGAGCCCTCCGGACTATGGAGGACACCTGGTGGGTGCAAAAGGCGCAAGAGATCCAGAACCTGGCAGATTGCAACAACACTCAAGGCTTTTACGATGCCATCAAAGCATTGTACGGCCCCAGGAAGTGGGCGATTGCCCCGGTCCGATCAGCTGACGGGTCCACGCTCTTCAGGGACCGCCACCAGATTCTTGCCCGCTGGTCAAATCACTTTGAGAATCTCCTCAATCACACCAACCCAGTCGACCCACATATTCTGGATAATCTCCCAGACCTCCAACCAACGACTCACCTGGACACCCCACCACTCTACTCAGAAGTCCAGCAAGCCATTGCAGGGCTGAAAAATAATAAAAGCGCTGGACCCGATGGAATCCCCGCAGAGGTTTTCAAACACGGAGGATACATCCTCACTCGTCGCCTGCACCTCCTGATTCATAACATCTGGGAACATGGGACAATCCCACAGGACTGGAAGGATGCAAACATCGTGGTCATTTATAAACAAAAAGGAGATAGAGCAGTATGCGGCAACAGCCGCGGAATCTCTCTCCTCTCCATCGCAGGGAAAGTCCTGGCTAAGGTCATGCTCAGCAGACTGGTTGAGCACATATCAGAAGCTGTGCTCCCAGAAACACAGTGTGGTTTCCGGAAAACAAGATCTACAACAGACATGGTATTTGTCTTGAGGCAGCTGCTGGAGAAGAGCAGGGAACAACACAAAGACCTCTACATAGCCTTCATCGACCTCAGCAAAGCCTTTGATACCGTCAACCGTGAGTTACTCTGGAAACACCTCTCCAAACTTGGCGTACCACCCAAGTTTCTCAGCATCCTTAAGCAGTTGCATGACGGGATGCAAGCCAGAGTCATCTCAGGAGAACTCCAATCAGAGTTTTTCAAGGTGAACGTTGGGGTGAAGCAAGGCTGTGTCTTGGCTCCGGTGCTCTTTAACATCCTCCTCTCTGCTGTCACCTGCCTCTTCCACCGGGTCATGGGACAAGAAGACGGTGTCCATGTGGAATACCGTCTTGATGGAAGCCTCTTTAACATCCGCCGGCTCCAGGCCCACACCAAGACAAAAACCCGCCAAATCTGTGAGCTTCAGTATGCTGACGACTGTGCCGTCATAGCTCACAGCCCGGACACTATGCAGCACGCCCTCAACAAAATATCCGGTCTTTATCAATCCTTTGGCCTACAGGTTAACACGCAAAAAACAGAGGTCATGTCCCATCTCACCACTCCCGCCCCCACACCCCCCAGTTTTCACATACACGGTGTTCCACTCAAAACAGTGGATCACTTCACCTACCTTGGGTCCACTCTGTCCTCATGCTGCTCCCTTGACACAGAAATACACACCCGGATCAACAAGGCCTCATCATCATTTGGACGCCTGCGCAGCAGGGTCTTTGAAAACGGCAACCTGAAGGTCAGCACCAAGGTTGCCGTTTACAACGCTGTCTGTCTCTCCACTCTGCTCTACGGGGCAGAGTCATGGACTCCATACCGCCGGCACATCACAAACCTGGAAGCATTCCACATCCGCTGCCTACAAAAGGTCCAGGGTCTGTCCTGGGAGGACCGAACCCCCCATACAGACATCCTCCGAAACACTGGCTCTGTCTGTATGGAGGCAGCTGTGGCAAAAAAACACCTGCGCTGGATCGGGCACACAATAAGAATGCCTGAACACCGCCTGCCCCGCCAAGTCCTCTACAGCGAGCTACTGGGCGCAAAGCGCTCCGCTGGAGGGCAGAAGCGGCGCTTCACAGACTACACAAGGGACCTCCTCAAGCGAGCGAACATCCCCCTCACACAACTGGAACCCCTGGCCACAAACAGATCTGCCTGGCAGGGAACCTGTGCCGCGGCAGTTCACCAAATACACAACAGGAACCAGGACAGAATATCTGAGCGGCGCACCCAGCGACACTGGCGGGAGGCTGGCATCCCCCTGGCGTCTGGCTTCCCATGCACCATCTGCGGGCGAGTGTGCGGCTCAAAAATTGGGCTCTACGCCCACGAAAAGTGGCACCAGCGGCAACGTCGCTGACCCCTCCCCCACCCCCAATCCCATCCCTGGAGCAAGAGTCGTCATCGGGAACGATGGACAGCCAAGGAGGGGCGTGTGTGGGCGTGTGTGGGCGTGTGTGTGTGTGTGTGTGTGTGTGGGCGTGTGTGGGCGTGTGTGTGTGTGTGTGTGTGTGGGTGTGTGTTCAAGTGTGCACAGTTCACATTGTTGTTACACATTAACTGATAGCAGACATACTTTCATACTAAAAGTGAACACTCAGATAAAATCATCTCCACCTTTAGTGTGAGTTAAGGTTCCACAGAAGCCTGCATGAAGTCTAAACGTTCTCAAACAGCAGTGTTTAGTATAAAGTGCACCAGTGTGTTGTTGCAAAAGAATTGTGAGGTTTCGATGGTTTCATTTAGACGTAGAAGAGAGATTTGTTCTGGAACTCTAAACCAAACAGAAAACCAGGTGATCTAACATCTGAAGACTTCATGAATATGTAACTCACTATCACGTAAACAAGGCTTCAAAATGATTCAATTAATCACCTTGTTTCATGGAGCAATACTGCCACCCTGTGGCCAGAGGTAACATAGTTTAAATATCTTTCTGTTTATTTACTAAACTTGTTTGGGCTAGCTGTCAAATCATAGTTCCTTATAACTTTATTATACAGAATAGTCTAAACATATGTTTATATATATTATGTATAACGTGATGTAAAGACAGTTTTTGACCACACCCACATAGCAGTGAGACAGAAGACAGACGTTTGAGGATGTATCAGTGTTTCTTGGTTGAATTTGCCTTCATTTATGTTATTTTGTAAATATTTAGTTCATTATTGTTTTAGATAAAGTGATATTGTTTGGTAATATCTGAATTTGCACATTGATATTTTATATCGTGTCTCTTTTTAGCTCCATGCTCTGATTGTTGAAACAGGAAAGTTACTCAGGACTTTTTCACTAAATCCTTTCTTACTCGAGTGATTATTTGGATCTACCTGAGTCCCATCATTCTAAAGTTACAACTCTTACATGTTGTCAGCCAATGAAAGGTCAGAATGTATTCACAGGTTGTATTGATGTTGAACTGATTTCAAGGGTACTTTCATATAAAAGCACCAGAAGCTTGAATGTGAGTCGATGTTCTGTACTGGAACAAGCTTCCACAGAAGCCTCCTCCATGATATCATATAGAAAGTACTAAACACTGTGTTGGAGTCACTTTTCTTGGCAGGATTGATTTGCCGGGAGATCGTGAGCCGTAAATACAAAAGCACACACACCTTCAGTCATTAGTATTTTAATAACAACACATTTATAATGACACATTTGTCATCAAGTGTAACTCATGAAAAACAACGTGAGGAGCGTTTACAGCAGTGCAACTATTTCAGTCCGCTGAAGATTAAATATGGACGGCGAGTAACGTCAAAGTGTGCATCGAACAGTCACGTTTATCCTTTATTACGTAGTGACCTTCACGTGACATCGATGCCAGAGATCTTCATTTACTTTTTTCTCTACTTCATTGATAACCTTCATGTGCAGCCATCTAGAAGAGCATAGTGGCCAAACGGTGTAATTACACCCTTCAGGGTCAGGCGATGCCATTGGGCGCCAAAAATACGATATGAAAGAGTTGTGTGTTACTCAACGGATCCTTTTTTTATGTGAATCAACTTCACAGCACAAACACTTAAATCATTAGATCCTTAATTGATCGTCCGATCATGTGATTGAGATCACATGATCGGGCCGGGAGGCGGGGCTAAATGAAACGCTTGTGTCTGGGTCATCTTCTATTCCAAAGTCAAACATTTTCTTTTGCTTCATTCACCACCGAGCATGAATCCAGTTCTCTATACATCCCTGCACTGTTTTTATTGTTGTTAGGTTAGCTGCAAACCGCCGGCTCAGCCGTGTGCAGGCAGGTGATCCCAGGCTGCGTGGGGTTGCAGCGGTAGTTTTCTAGATGTTTGACTGGAGAAGGTTCGATACACAAGCAGCGGCCACAACCCTCAGCTCTTCAAACCCGGCCCACGCGAGATCCTGGGACCTCTTTGGGGGACCAGATACTAAATCCAGACCTTTTGTTCCTTCTGGTCAAAACACAGTTTTCGGGTTCCTGAGTTCCCAAAATGGTTCCTCAGCCGTTCCTGGCCTTTTAAGTTCAGCAGGATCCGTCTATAAGGTTCTTCACAAGAAAAATATCCCCCCCAAAAATACTTCTGGTGCAGGGTCTGCACTGTCCGGGGTCCACGAACCCTTCATGGAAGCATTTTTATCAGCGTTTCCTTTAAAATCCACAGGAGCCAAAAACAAAGAGTTCCTCTGTAGAAAAAAATAAACACCCAAATATGCCGAAGTAGCAACTGGGCATCTACGAAGCTCTTTTGTGCGTCTAAGCAGCTGTTAGTTTCCTCGTCAGTGTGAAGCCGTGTGCGTGTTTGTCGTGTTTGTCGTGTTAGTGTTTGGTGTTAGTTCCGTTTTCCGTTTTGTTCCTCAGCACAGCTGAGATCCGGCCTGGAGGCCCGACTGTCCGTTGGTGCCACCGACCGTCAGCGGGCTGCTCTCATTCAGGTTCCCGTCGCAGCTCGAGTCTGTGGGGACGAAGAAAACCACGGTAATAAATATACTGCAGTAATACCTGTCAGTACTGTCTTACTTCATGTTTATATACAGAGTTATTTTTGTTTTTCATTTAAATATCGTATTGCTCTGATCTTCTTGCTAGATGTGTTTGTCTGTTCATAAAAAGTGAAACTGTCCCATATAAACCTGCTTACTAGAAATATAATCGTCGATTATTAGTTTAATTAATGTTCCAGCCTCTCAGAGAAAAGGCTTTCCTGCAGGAAACCCTGCACATGGCAACGAGAGATGTTCTGTGATTTGTGAAGGTGACTACATCTCTGGCTCCACCTGCTGGCGGGTCTCTGGCAGTGCACTGACCTTTGACTGGGTGCAGCTCTGTGACGTCCTCGGGGTCGTTCCTGGGCTTGGACGTCCCTCCTGATTGGACAGATTGGACAGACGTTAGCGCCGGGAGACACACGGTAAACAACTCTGCATTTGAAGGCACCGTTTAAATGAACCAGATCCCACAGAAGACTCTCACTCTTTGCTTTCTTGATTTTCTTGTTTTTATATCCCACCCGTCTGCCTCGCCCTCATTAAGCGACGGCCTACATTTCCTAGAATGCATCTGGATAACTCCAGGGCGTGACCCGGATCTAATTAGATGTAACTGGTGTGACCAGTGTGGGTGTGTGTGCTGTCTTTATATTTATCTATATATCCATATTTGTATGTCTTACTATAGATGCAGTACTCTGATCAACCACTGTGAGGCAGAAAAGCTTAACTTCACACTTTTTGATTTTGCACACATTAAATCAGATTTTTGTGTGTTCACATCACCTTGCAGTGGTGGAAAGTGAGACGAATGTTTGCTTAAGTGGGAATTCAAGTCTGCTTGCACACTAATGCATCTACAGAAATCAATAATCAATCATATATATATTAATGTAACACAGAGGACCGTTGTGCTGCATCACACTTACTTTTACTTTTCTAACTATAAATTTGAAGTGAATAACTAAATCAGTATAATTCTGTTTTATTTTATTTTTGTGGTTTGAATAAACATTTACGTTACATTTGTTTGTTTCTGTCTTTCAAATTTCAACTCTGGCGGTCCCTTGTGGACAAAAGCGGTAGTGTTTTCCAAGTCCCTTTTTAAAAAACCTCATTTTACTGCAGCAGAGTCCTGGTTCTGGTTCTGGTCCTGGTCTGCCAAGCACCAACAGTGACTACATAGATCTCCTTGCTGATGGTCTAGTTTGCTCATATAATATACTTCATTTTTCCAGCAGGTGGTGAGATGGATGCATCTCCAAAAGAATGGACTTGTCAGGGACTTTCAGGGACCAGACTTCATAATGTTTTACAGCTGAACCCATCAGTCGAACAGAGAATGATTCATAATGCTCCTCTGGTTTATGGACAACGTCTTCATCTTCAGGAGGCAATCTTTTTCATTTCCAGGCTAGAAGCACTTCAGACAGAACTCCGGGGTTTAGTCACTCTTCTATCTTCAGACCTTCTCCAGCGGCTTGGAGGCAGAGAGGATGGGGACCCGGGGGTCCGAAACCTCCAGGTGAGCCATCACATTGCTGCCATGATGGAAGCTCCGACAAACAAGTCCAAATATTTATAGAGCTTATTAAGTTGACACCAAAGTGAATCCCCTTCATGTTTCAGGAAGGTTTGTGGCGTTGTTTCCTGTGAGCGTCATGTTTTTGTCTGGTTGACATGAAGATGCCTTCATCTCTACAGGTGACCACAGACCACCGCTCCCAGAACGGTGGAGATGCAAGTCCTTCTGTGTGAGATCTAAATAACCGCTTCTCTGGGAATATTTGTTGGCATTCTCCACCTGTCCACTAGATGTCCTCGCTCCTCCATCTCTTATCTTTCTTGTGAAACTTACCGTCGGTAAGGTCTGTAGTCTCAGTGGGTCCATCACTGGTCTGTAACAGGTCTGTAGTCTCAGTGGGTCCATCACTGGTCTGTAACACGTCTGTAGTCTCAGTGGGTCCCACCACTGGTCTGTAACAGGTCTGTAGTCTCAGTGGGTCCCACCACTGGTCTGTAACAGGTCTGTAGTCTCAGTGGGTCCACCACTGGTCTGTAACAGGTCTGTAGTCTCAGTGGGTCCCCCCACTGGTCTGTAACAGGTCTGTAGTCTCAGTGGGTCCCACCTCTGGTCTGTAACAGGTCTGTAGTCTCAGTGGGTCCACCACTGGTCTGTAACTGGTCTGTAGTCTCAGTGGGTCCACCACTGGTCTAGTCTGTAACAGGTCTGTAGTCTCAGTGGGTCCACCACTGGTCTGTACCAGGTCTGTAGTCTGAGTGGGTCCCACCACTGGTCTGTAACAGGTCTGTAGTCTCAGTGGGTCCCACCACTGGTCTGTAACAGGTCTGTAGTCTCAGTGGGTCCACCACTGGTCTGTAACAGGTCTGTAGTCTCAGTGGGTCCACCACTGGTCTAATCTGTAACAGGTCTGTAGTCTCAGTGGGTCCACCACTGGTCTGTAACAGGTCTGTAGTCTCAGTGGGTCCCCCCACTGGTCTGTAACAGGTCTGTAGTCTCAGTGGGTCCATCACTGGTCTAATCAGTAACAGGTCTGTAGTCTCAGTGGGTCCACCACTGGTCTGTAACAGGTCTGTAGTCTCAGTGGGTCCCCCCACTGGTCTGTAACAGGTCTGTAGTCTCAGTGGGTCCCACCACTGGTCTGTAACAGGTCTGTAGTCTCAGTGGGTCCCACCACTGGTCTGTAACAGGTCTATAGTCTCAGTGGGTCCCACCGCTGGTCTGTAACAGGTCTGTAGTCTCAGTGGGTCCACCACTGGTCTGTAACAGGTCTGTAGTCTCAGTGGGTCAACCACTGGTCTGTAACAGGTCTGTAGTCTCAGTTGGTCCCCCCACTGGTCTGTAACAGGTCTGTAGTCTCAGTGGGTCCCACCACTGGTCTGTAACAGGTCTGTAGTCTCAGTGGGTCCCACCTCTGGTCTGTAACAGGTCTGTAGTCTCAGTGGGTCCCACCTCTGGTCTGTAACAGGTCTGTAGTCTCAGTGGGTCCACCACTGGTCTGTAACAGGTCTGTAGTCTCAGTGGGTCCACCACTGGTCTAGTCTGTAACAGGTCTGTAGTCTCAGTGGGTCCCACCACTGGTCTGTACCAGGTCTGTAGTCTCAGTGGGTCCACCACTGGTCTGTACCAGGTCTGTAGTCTCAGTGGGTCCCACCACTGGTCTGTTACAGGTCTGTAGTCTCAGTGGGTCCATCACTGGTCTGTAGTCTCAGTGGGTCCACCACTGGTCTGTACCAGGTCTGTAGTCTCAGTGGGTCCCACCACTGGTCTGTAACAGGTCTGTAGTCTCAGTGGGTCCCACCACTGGTCTGTAACAGGTCTGTAGTTTCAGTGGGTCCACCACTGGTCTGTAACAGGTCTGTAGTCTCAGTGGGTCCACCACTGGTCTGTAACAGGTCTGTAGTCTCAGTGGGTCCACCACTGGTCTGTAACAGGTCTGTAGTCTCAGTGGGTCCCACCACTGGTCTGTACCAGGTCTGTAGTCTCAGTGGGTCCCACCACTGGTCTGTAACAGGTCTATAGTCTCAGTGGGTCCCACCACTGGTCTGTAACAGGTCTGTAGTCTCAGTGGGTCCACCACTGGTCTGTAACAGGTCTGTAGTCACAGTGGGTCCACCACTGGTCTGTAACAGCTCTGTAGTCTCAGTGGGTCCACCACTGGTCTGTAACAGGTCTGTAGTCTCAGTGGGTCCCACCACTGGTCTGTACCAGGTCTGTAGTCTCAGTGGGTCCCACCACTGGTCTGTAACAGGTCTATAGTCTCAGTGGGTCCCACCACTGGTCTGTAACAGGTCTGTAGTCTCAGTGGGTCCACCACTGGTCTGTAACAGGTCTGTAGTCTCAGTGGGTCCACCACTGGTCTGTAACAGCTCTGTAGTCTCAGTGGGCCCACCACTGGTCTGTAACAGGTCTGTAGTCTCAGTGGGTGCTGCCCCCTACAGGCTTTTTGTTCCCGTCTGAAACGAGGGATTCATGACGACATTCAAAGACTACCTTCAGCTCGGTCCGTGTTGGGCTAAATAAGTAATACATTAAATAAATGAAAACAAAGCTTTGCTACTTTTTTATCTCATACATTATTTACAAAACATTAAAAATCAGTGTCCACTTTAAAAATCTATATCTATACCTTATCTTGAAAACGTAAAAGATTCATGACTAAATAAGAAACAATGTTTTTAGTGTTAAAAAAAAGTCTTCGCAGCAAAAGTAACCAGAATACTGAGCTGCACATAGAAATGTGTTTGGCTGATGATTTAAACGCCAGCTTATCAGACTTTTTCAAGGCAAACCAGAGATTTCTTTCATGAGCCGGAAAATCCCTGAAACGTGTCGTAGTGGTTTAGTGCAGAGTCTCTTAGTGTCCTTCATTAATCCGGATTATGAGGAAGTCGTACCAGAAGGAAGGCATCGTTCCTGTATTATAGCTGCCGCCTCAAGTTTCTCTGTGCAGAAAATAAATAAAGTAAAACTTTGTCCTTCTGACCCCGGAGATGTTCTTCTCTTTATTTGGCTCCAGATCTCTTTAGTTGTGTTCGTTTGGTTCTCCCTCCGTTTTCAACGTCTCTTCGTCATTTTCATCTTTGTCCTCCTTCATGTCGTTTAATGGAATCTGCTCTTGTTGTCTGCAAAAGAAATCACATTTAATTAATTGCTGAAACACATCAAACTCAATATAACCTCATATTTTCTGTTTATTTGTTTAGCATATGTACGTACAGCAGCAGCTATTCTATTAGTGAGGAGGGTGTCCAATACTTGCCCGTTGGATTGTATCCTGGCGTGGTTTGTGTTGGACGACGACTCTTTCTCCTTTTGTATAAACGGAATACTGCTACTCCGATGACTGCAAGCACCAAAAATACTCCCACCACTACGACTACAATTGCTGCAACATTGGCTGTTGGATCGTCTGAAACAGGAAAACATACATTAATTAAACTTTTTTTGTACAATTTGATGCTAATGCATCAAAATATTAGTTGGCGTTTCACAACCAGTTTGCCCATCATTAAATATTACTTTAATTACAATAGTATAATAAAAAGAGATAAGCAGCAAAGAAGCAGCCAGCTATACTTTTTACTGAAACGATTAACAGATTGGTCGAGTTGTTGGTCAATTTTCTACAAATTGATCAGTCAATGAATCCCAATTTGTGTTGCACAAGTTTTGTGTCAAATATTTATAAGTCACTGATCAACATCTTGGCAACAACGAAGAAACACCCCAGAAACCACACTGCATCCACCTAGCAGCCTATAGGGACAACCTCGCAAGAATCCACATACATTTGTAACCACCTTTCAAACTGGGACACCCTTGATAACACCTTTAGCACACCCTTAGGGAGACCCTTGATAACACCTTTAACAAACCCTTAGGGACACCCTTGATAACACCTTTAACAAACCCTTAGGGAGACCCTAGAAAACACCAGCATACCTTTAACAAACCCTTAAAGACACCCTAGAAAACACGAGCATACCTTTAACAAACCCTAAAAGACACCCTAGAAAACACCAGCATACCTTTAACAAACCCTTAGGGAGACCCTTGAACACTCCGGCATACCTTTAACAAACCCTTAGGGAGACCCTTGAACACTCCGGCATACCTTTAACAAACCCTTAGGGAGACCCTTGAAAACACCCACATACCTTGAGCATCCCCTTAGGGAGACCCTTGAAAACACCAGCATACCATAGCAGAGGAAGTCACAGGTTATTACAGAAAGGGTCAAACCGTACCAGGAGTAATAATCTTCAGAATAGTGTTGGTGATGTATGTCTCCTCAGCATCACTGAGCTCACAGCTGTACATCCCCTCCTGATCTGGAGATGAGGTCTGTAGTGTGAGGCTGCCTGACTCCCATACTTTCTTCACCTGCTGCCGCCACTCCTCTGAGACTGTATAGGAGGCGTCGGCCCCGGTCCGGTTCAGGATGACCTGGTTGTGGTTGAACCTCCAGACGAGGCCTGTTAGAGGAGCGTTTGTGGACCTGCAGTTGATTGTTGTTTCACCGTCTGAACTGATGATAGAAGCTGAAACGATACGAATGAAAAGAAGCGATGGAATATTTCTTATCAGAATCTGGTTCCACACTCTTAGAAACACTTACTCGGCTGAAACCATGTGGCTCTCCTCTTGTTTCTGAGAGTACTGACGGTGCAGCTGTAGACCGGATCAGTAACCGAGACCATCACAGAGCTGCTGATGCTGTAGAGCTTCTGTTCAGACGGCAGGACCGAGGGTTTGTTCTGGAGGGTCACGTTGGTGGACCAGGTGAGCTCAGGCTCTGGGTAGATCCCCTCTGAGCTGCAGGTGATCCTGTTTTCTACCTGCTGAATGTCGACTTTACGGACCGGAGCTGCAAGGAAAAGTTGCTAATGAATGATTTGGAAGTGCTGCTGATGCTTAGTTTCTGCTTCCATTTACCTGCAAATCAAATATTCAAAGGTTCAAGGTTTAGTTTCTGTTTTAAAGTAATAAAAGAAAAACAATGGTGGCCGTGGCCATGTTTCCAGATAAAACAGAAATACAACATTTATCAGGTCGTTTTACACTCAGAGAGCTCTGAGTTCCTTCAGTCCCCAGGGATCAAATTTGTTTGTTTAATTCTAGAAAAATATATAAATAATTTACAAAATGTAAAGTGGAGAATCATACCTTTCACGTTAACATGTGACATCTCCAAACATACGAAGTTTGCTTACTGTGTTTTTGTTTTACAATCTGCAGATTGTTTCCCACAAAACCTTGAGATACGTTGACCTTGCAGGTGTGCTTATCTACTGGACGACCTTGACGGCGTCAGACAGGCGACCGTTTGCTGCAGAAAACTACATCTACTATTTAACAACACGTTTACTCTGAAAATCCACCTTAAAACTGTCTGCATGTTCAGTTGTTGCTTTTTGTTGTGTCATTTCATTTCAGCTCCACTTTAATTTTGACCTCATGACTCACTAAACACTGAGTCATACAAACTCCTGTTTATCCATGTTTGAACACTTCCATTGAGTTCTTGATATGTTTGTTTTCTTGTTTACTACGTGTGTCTCATACCGTCCACTAGTACGTTGATGAATGAGGTCTGGGTTTCAGTGCTGGTGCCGGTGTAGCACTTGTATCTGCCCTGGTCCTGAACCTCCACCCCCGTCAGCCGGAGTGAAGCGTTCCCTCTGGAGATCTGGGTGTTGAACAGAAACGTCCGGCCTCTGAAGCGCTGGTCCTGGTGTATGAACCAGTCTTGGTTGCTGTAGTAGGAGTGGACAGTAGTGCCGCCTGTTGTCACCTGAATCCACTGGATGACCACGTCAGCACCAGCTGGAAAACTGCACGGTAAGATGCAGCTCTCCATATAAACACAGGACACATTAACATCTGTAAAAACATCAGGCAAAGAGACGTCAGTCAAGGTTCAGTTCAGGGAAAAGTGTTTCTCTTTAAGAGCCTGATTTAATAATAATAATAATAATAATAATAATAATGGCTGTGTCCTGCATAAAAACAAGCTTAAATTATGTTTTGGCCTACTTGGAGCTAAAGTACTTCAGGAATCAGGAAACAAGCGTCATTAATCAGGTGTATGAGTGTTGGAATGTATTCTGGTTCGACAAGATTCCAGTAAGAAAACATGGCTCTTTATCTACTTTCTACTCCATGTAGACGGGATAAACATGGTCACTGTAGGTTTTTCCAGTAGTCTAAAGTTCCAAGTAGGACTAATAATAACGAGCAATCACAGTTATTGTTAGCAGTTGTACTGATTAAAGGCTCTGCTTCAGTTAATGGTTGACATCATAACTCGATATTTAGTCTAGGTATGAACATAGTTTCACTTTTCTTCCTCCACAGTCCAGTGAACTTCAACAGCACTTTATGTTGTTTTTGTACCACAAATGAAACTTAAATCCACCTCCATTGTATCGATGTGAGGCTGAAGTTCAGTGGATGATTCTCAAGGACTCGTGATAAAAACAAGTTAACGTATTTGAGCAAATCTGTCGTTTTAAGTGTAGACGGGACCGTGAACACATCTCCTCACCTGCTGTGTTCAAGGTCCACGAGGAGGTCCAGACCACAAGAATCACGACCCACTTGCCCAAAGCCATAAACCTGCTAGACTCCGTCCGTGTCGTGGACCAAAAACACAAGTAAATCCAACGAGAGTCAAAGCAGCGTCACAGACGGGAATGAGGCACAGCACCTTCTAAACTTTCCGACAGCTGAGGCTGCTGACTAACTTTAGAATGAGGTCAGGGCGTGTGTGTGTGTGTGTGTGTGTGTGTGTGTGTGTGTGTGTGTGTGTGTGTGTGTGTGTGTGTGTGTGTGTGTGTGTGTGTGTGTGTGTGTGTGTGTGTGTGAGTGTGTGTGTGTGTGTGTGTGTGTGTGTGTGTGTGGGTGTGTTCAAGTGTGCAGAGTTCACATTGTTACACATTAACTGATAGCAGACATACTTTCATACTAAAAGTGAACACTCAGATAAAATCATCTCCACCTTTAATGTGAGTTAAGGTTCCACAGAAGCCTGCATGAAGTCTAAACGTTCTCAAACAGCAGTGTTTAGTATAAAGTGCACCAGTGTGTTGTTGCAAAAGGATTGTGAGGTTTCGATGGTTTCATTTAGACGTAGAAGAGAGATTTGTTCTGGAACTCTAAACCAAACAGAAAACCAGGTGATCTAACATCTGAAGACTTCATGAATATGTAACTCACTATCACGTAAATAAAGAGAGCCTCCGGGCCTACAATTTAGTCTTAAAAAGTGCGAGAGAAACATACTTCTCCAATATCATAAACACTAATAAGGTGAAAACCCTATTTGCAACTGTTGACAGACTGACCAACCCCCCAACACAAATACCAGCTAAACTCCACTCCACACAGAAATGCAATGAGTTTGCATTCTTTTATACTAATAAAATTGAAGGCATCAGATGCGCCATCAATATCTCAAACAAAAAGGTTGGATCACCACCCTGTTCAGGCAAAAGTAACACAGCAATGATGGCAAGCTTTAATGCCATAGACTCTAAAACTCTAGTGGAAACGGTGACAAATCTAAAATCATCCACCTGCTGCCTTGATGCTTTACCTACCAACTTTTTTAAGAATGTTTTTGACTGCCTATCAATAGACGTATTGCAAATAGTTAATAACTCCATTCAATCAGGCAATTTCCCAAAGGCCTTCAAAACTGCAGTCATTAAACCTCTTCTAAAAAAGCGGAGCCTAGATGCCTCTATTATCAACAACTACAGACCAATTTCAAATCTACCCTTCATAAGTAAAATAATTGAGAGAGTTGTCCTCCAACAACTAAATCACTTCCTGGCTTCAACTGGCTGCCACAACAACTTCCAGTCAGGATTTCAACCTTTTCAAAGCACCGAGACGGCCCTTATTAAAGTTGTAAATGACATCCGTCTTAACACAGACTCTGGCAAAACTTCAATATTAATGCTATTAGACCTCAGTGCTGCATTTGACACTGTCGACCACTCAATACTCTTGGACAGGTTGGAAAACTGGGTGGGGCTCTCAGGCACAGTCTTAAACTGGTTCAAGTCATATCTACAAGATAGGAACTATTTTGTTTCCATTGGCGACTTTGTATCAGAACCTACCAATGTAACGTGTGGAGTCCCCCAAGGTTCAATCTTGGGGCCAACTTTATTCAACATCTACATGCTCCCACTAGGACAAATCATGCAAAATAATAACATTGATCACCATTGCTATGCCAATGACACCCAAATCTATGTAGCACTATCACCAAACGACTATCGCCCCATAGATCTTCTGTGCCAGTGCATTTAGCAAGTCAAAGACTGGATGTGCCAAAACTTCCTACAACTAAATGAGGACAAAACTGAGATAATTGTTTTTGGTGCTAAAAAAGAAAGGTTTAAAGTAATTCAACACCTTCACTCTCTGTCCCTGAAAACCTCAAACAAAGACAGAAATCTTGGGGTTATTATGGATTCTGATTTACATTTCGACAGTCACGTTAAATCAGTAACAAAATCAGCCTACTATCACCTAAAAAATGTAACAAGACTTAGAGGGCTCATGTCAGCTCAAGACTTAGAAAAACTTGTACATGCCTTTATTACTAGTAGGCTAGACTACTGTAATGGTCTCCTTGCAGGTCTTCCGAAAAAAACTGTCAGGCAGCTACAGCTTGTTCAGAACGCTGCTGCTAGAGTTCTTACAAAGACCAAAAAATGTGAGCACATTACACCAATTCTTAAATCCTTACATTGGCTCCCTGTATGTCAGAGGATTGATTTCAAAATCCTCCTGCTCACATATAAATCACTACATGGTCTAGGACCGAAGTATATCACTGATATGCTCCCACTACATAAGCCTTCTAGACCACTAAGATCTTCTGAGACCAATCTGTTAGTGATTCCCAGAGTAAACAACAATCACGGGAGAGCATCATTTAGTCACTATGCAACAAATGGCTGGAATAAACTTCCTGAAGATGTAAGACTTGCCCCAACTCTGACCACTTTTAAAACTAGACTGAAAACTGTTATGTTCACCATAGCTTTCTGCTAAATCTTTTAATGTCTGCACTGTTTTTAATTATTGCAAATATGTTTTTATTCTTCTTTCTTTCTGTAATGCATTTTTAAATTTTTTATTATTTTCTTTTAATTCTTCAATTTTTTTTTTCTTCTCACTTTGTTTTATGATGTGAAGCACTTTGAGTCTGCCTTGTGTATGAAATGTGCTATACAAATAAAGTTGCCTTGCCTTGCCTTGCCTTGCCTTGCCTTAATCCACAAACCTTTTTAAAAGTTGCAGAAAACACAACATTCAAACATCTATGTGGGATCAGAAGGATGCAGTTCTGGTTGGCAGGGAGAAGTTCAGTAAAAGTACTTCAGGAATCAGGAAACAAGCGTCATTAATCAGGTGTGTGAGTGTTGGAATGTATTCTGGTTCGACTTTTCTTCCTCCACAGTCCAGTGAACTTCAACAGCACTTTATGTTGTTTTTGTACCACAAATGAAACTTAAATCCACCTCCATTGTATCGATGTGAGGCTGAAGTTTCAGCGGATGATTCTCAAGGACTCGTGATAAAAACAACTTAACGTATTTGAGAAAATCTGTCGTTTTAATTGTAGACGGGACCGTGAACACATCTCCTCACCTGCTGTGTTCAAGGTCCACGAGGAGGTCCAGACCACAAGAATCACGACCCACTTGCCCAAAGCCATAAACCTGCTAGACTCCGTCCGTGTCGTGGACCAAAAAGACAAGTAAATCCAACGAGAGTCAAAGCAGCGGCACAGACGGGAATGAAATCCACAAAGAGGCAGAGCCGTCTGAGGCTGCTGACTAACTTTAGAATGAGGTCAGGGCGTGTGTGGTGTGTGTGTTCAAGTGTGCAGAGTTCACATTGTTACACATTAACTGATAGCAGACATACTTTCATACTAAAAGTGAACACTCAGGTAAAACCATCTCCACCTTTAATGTGAGTTAAGGTTCCACAGAAGCCTGCATGAAGTCTAAACGTTCTCAAACAGCAGTGTTTAGTATAAAGTGCACCAGTGTGTTGTTGCAAAAGGATTGTGAGGTTTCGATGGTTTCATTTAGACGTAGAAGAGAGATTTGTTCTGGAACTCTAAACCAAACAGAAAACCAGGTGATCTAACATCTGAAGACTTCACCAATATGTAACTCACGTTTTCTTGTTTCATGGAGCAATACTGCCACCCTGTGGCCAGAGGTAACATAGTTTCTCTCATGAATCTTTCAGTATTACACGGGTTAAATATCTTTCTGTGATATTGTTTGGTAATATCTGAATTTGCACATTGATATTTTATATCGTGTCTCTTTTTAGCTCCATGCTCTGATTGTTGAAACAGGAAAGTTACTCAGTACTTTTTCACTAAATCCTTTCTTACTCGAGTGATTATTTGGATCTACCTGAGTCCCATCATTCTAAAGTTACAACTCTTACATGTTGTCAGCCAATGAAAGGTCAGAATGTATTCACAGGTTGTATTGATGTTGAACTGATTTCAAGGGTACTTTCATATAAAAGCACCAGAAGCTTGAATGTGAGTCGATGTTCTGTACTGGAACAAGCTTCCACAGAAGCCTCCTCCATGATATCATATAGAAAGTACTAAACACTGTGTTGGAGTCACTTTTCTTGGCAGGATTGATTTGCCGGGAGATCGTGAGCCGTAAATACAAAAGCACACACACCTTCAGTCATTAGTATTTTAATAACAACACATTTATAATGACACTTTGTCATCAAGTGTAACAAAACAACGTGAGGAGCGTTTACAGCAGTGCAACTATTTCAGTCCGCTGAAGATTAAATATGGACGGCGAGTAACGTCAAAGTGTGCATCGAACAGTCACGTTTATCCTTTATTACGTAGTGACCTTCACGTGACATCGATACTCTTCATTTACTTTTTCCTCTACTTCATTGATAACCTTCATGTGCAGCCATCTAGAAGAGCATAGTGGCCAAACGGTGTAATTACACCCTTCAGGGTCAGGCGATGCCATTGGCCGCCAAAAATACGACATGAAAGAGTCGTGTGTTACTCAACGGATCCTTTTTTTTTATGTGAATCAACTTCGCAGCACAAACACTTAAATCATTAGATCCTTAATTGATCGTCCGATCATGTGATTGAGATCACATGATCGGGCCGGGAGGCGGGGCTAAATGAAACGCTCGTGTCTGGGTCATCTTCTATTCCAAAGTCAAACATTTTCTTTTGCTTCATTCACCAACGAGCATGAATCCAGTTCTCTATACATCCCTGTACTGTTTTTATTGTTGTTAGGTTAGCTGCAAACCGCCGGCTCAGCCGTGTGCAGGCAGGCGATCCCAGGCTGCGTGGGGTTGCAGCGGTAGTTTTCTAGATGTTTGACTGGAGAAGGTTTGAAACACAAGCAGCGGCCACAACCCTCAGCTCTTCAAACCCGGCCCACGCGAGATCCTGGGACCTCTTTTGGGGGACCAGATACTAAATCCAGACCTTTTGTTCCTTCTGGTCAAAACACAGTTTTCGGGTTCCTGAGTTCCCAAAATGGTTCCTCAGCCGTTCCTGGCCTTTTAAGTTCAGCAGGATCCGTCTATAAGGTTCTTCACAAGAAAAATATCCCCCCCAAAAATACTTCTGGTGCAGGGTCTGCACTGTCCGGGGTCCACAAACCCTTCATGGAAGCATTTTTATCAGCGTTTCCTTTAAAATCCACAGGAGCCAAAAACAAAGAGTTCCTCGGTAGGAAAAAAAAAAACACCCAAATATGCCGAAGTAGCAACTCGGCATCTACGAAGCTCTTTTGTGCGTCTAAGCAGCTGTTAGTTTCCTCGTCAGTGTGAAGCCGTGTGCGTGTTTGTCGTGTTTGTCGTGTTAGTGTTTGGTGTTAGTTCCGTTTTCCGTTTTGTTCCTCAGCACAGCTGAGATCCGGCCTGGAGGCCCGACTGTCCGTTGGTGCCGCCGACCGTCAGCGGGCTGCTCTCATTCAGGTTCCCGTCGCAGCTCGAGTCTGTGGGGACGAAGAAAACCACGGTAAGAAAACCACGGTAATAAATATACTGCAGTAATACCTGTCAGTACTGTCTTACTTCATGTTTATATACAGAGTTATTTTTGTTTTTCATTTAAATATCATATTGCTCACATGCTCTTCTTGCTAGATGTGTTTGTCTGTTCATAAAAAGTTAAACTGTCCCATATAAACCTGCTTACTATAAATATAATCGTCGATTATTAGTTTAATTAATGTTCCAGCCTCTCAGAGAAAAGGCTTTCCTGCAGGAAACCCTGCACATGGCAACGAGAGATGTTCTGTGATTTGTGAAGGTGACTACATCTCTGGCTCCACCTGCTGGCGGGTCTCTGGCAGTGCACTGACCTTTGACTGGGTGCAGCTCTGTGACGTCCTCGGGGTCGTTCCCGGGCTTGGACGTCCCTCCTGATTGGACAGATTGGACAGACGTTAGCGCCGGGAGACACACGGTAAACAACTCTGCATTTGAAGGCACCGTTTAAATGAACCAGATCCCACAGAAGACTCTCTTTGCTTTCTTGATTTTCTTGTTTTTATATCCCACCCGTCTGCCTCGCCCTCATTAAGCGACGGCCTACATTTCCTAGAATGCATCTGGATAACTCCAGGGCGTGACCCGGATCTAATTAGATGTAACTGGTGTGACCAGTGTGGGTGTGTGTGCTGTCTTTATATTTATCTATATATCCATATTTGTATGTCTTACTATAGATGCAGTACTCTGATCAACCACTGTGAGGCAGAAAAGCTTCACTTAACACTCTGTTTTTAATATTTCATGTAGAAACATTTTAAACACACACACACTTTTTTGATTTTGCACACATTAAATCAGATTTTCGTGTGTTCACATCACCTTGCAGTGGTAGAACATGAGACGAATGTTTGCTTAAGTGGGAATTCAAGTCTGCTTGCTCATTTATGCATCTACAGAAATCAATAATCAATAATACATATATGAATGTAACACAGAGGACCGTTGTGCTGCATCACACTTACTTTTACTTTTCTAACTATAAATTTGAAGTGAATAACTAAATCAGTATAATTCTGTTTTATTTTATTTTTGTGGTTTGAATAAACATTTACGTTACATTTGTTTGTTTCTGTCTTTCAAATTTCAACTCTGGCGGTCCCTTGTGGACAAAAGCGGTAGTGTTTTCCAAGTCCCTTTTTAGAAAATCTAATTTTACTGCAGCAGGGTCTGACAGTCTGCCCCTATGAGTCCTGGTTCTGGTCCTGGTCCTGGTCTGCCAAACACCAACAGTGACTACATAGATCTCCTCGCTGATGGTCTAGTTTGCTCTTATAATATAATTCATTTTTCCAGCAGGTGGTGAGATGGATGCATCTCCAAAAGAATGGACTTGTCAGGGACTTTCAGGGACCAGACTTCATAATGTTTTACAGCTGAACCCATCAGTCGAACAGAGAATGATTCATAATGCTCCTCTGGTTTATGGACAACGTCTTCATCTTCAGGAGGCAATCTTTTTCATTTCCAGGCTAGAAGCACTTCAGACAGAACTCCGGGGTTTAGTCACTCTTCTATCTTCAGACCTTCTCCAGCGGCTTGGAGGCAGAGAGGATGGGGACCCGTGGGTCCGAAACCTCCAGGTGAGCCATCACATCGCTGCCATGATGGAAGCTCCGACAAACAAGTCCAAATATTTATAGAGCTTATTAAGTTGACACCAAAGTGAATCCACTTCATGTTTCAGGAAGGTTTGTGGCGTTGTTTCCTGTGAGCGTCATGTTTTTGTCTGGTTGACATGAAGATGCCTT
Organism: Eutrigla gurnardus; assembly: GCF_963514095.1. Lineage (NCBI taxonomy): Eukaryota > Metazoa > Chordata > Actinopteri > Perciformes > Triglidae > Eutrigla > Eutrigla gurnardus. The sequence goes on along the minus strand of NC_139929.1, from coordinate 1,414,826 downwards.
CATCTCTACAGGTGACCACAGACCACCGCTCCCAGAACGGTGGAGATGCAAGTCCTTCTGTGTGAGATCTAAATAACCGCTTCTCTGTGAATATTTGTTGGCATTCTCCACCTGTCCACTAGATGTCCTCGCTCCTCCATCTCTTATCTTTCTTGTGAAACTTACCGGCCGGTAAGGTCTGTAGTCTCAGTGGGTCCCACCACTGGTCTGTAACAGGTCTGTAGTCTCAGTGGGTCCCACCACTGGTCTGTAACAGGTCTGTAGTCTCAGTGGGTCCCACCACTGGTCTGTAACAGGTCTGTAGTCTCAGTGGGTCCCACCACTGGTCTGTAACAGGTCTGTAGTCTCAGTGGGTCCCAACGCTGGTCTAGTCTGTAACAGGTCTGTAGTCTCAGTGGGTCCATCACTGGTCTGTAACAGGTCTGTAGTCTCAGTGGGTCCCACCACTGGTCTGTAACAGGTCTGTAGTCTCAGAGGGTCCCAACGCTGGTCTAGTCTGTAACAGGTCTGTAGTCTCAGTGGGTCCACCACTGGTCTAGTCTGTAACAGGTCTGTAGTCTCAGTGGGTCCCCCCACTGGTCTGTAACAGGTCTGTAGTCTCAGTGGGTCCCAACGCTGGTCTAGTCTGTAACAGGTCTGTAGTCTCAGTGGGTCCATCACTGGTCTGTAACAGGTCTGTAGTCTCAGTGGGTCCCCCCACTGGTCTGTAACAGGTCTGTAGTCTCAGAGGGTCCCAACGCTGGTCTAGTCTGTAACAGGTCTGTAGTCTCAGTGGGTCCACCACTGGTCTAGTCTGTAACAGGTCTGTAGTCTCAGTGGGTCCCCCCACTGGTCTGTAACAGGTCTGTAGTCTCAGTGGGTGCTGCCCCCTACAGGCTTTTTGTTTCCGTCTGGAATGAGGGAACGATGACGACATTCAAACACTACCTTCAGCTCGGTCCATGTTGGGCTAAATAAGTAATACATTAAATAAATGAAAACAAAGCTTTGGTACTTTTTTATCTCATATATTATATTATTATTTACAAAACATTAAAAATCAGTGTCCACTTTAAAAATCTATATCTATACCTTATCATCTTGAAAACGTTAAAGATTCATGACTAAATAAGAAACAATGTTTTTAGTGTTGGAAAAAAAGAAATGTCTTAGCAGCAAAAGTCTACAGAATACTGAGCTGCACATAGAAATGTGTTTGGCTGATGATTTAAACGCCAGCTTAGCAGACTTTTTCAAGGCAAACCAGAGATTTCTTTCATGAGCCGGAAAATCCCTGAAACGTGTCGTAGTGGTGTAGTGCAGAGTCTCTTAGTGTCCTTCATTAATCCGGATTATGAGGAAGTCGTACCAGAAGGAAGGCATCGTTCCTGTATGAACGCTGCCGCCTCAAGTTTCTCTGTAGGGAAAATAAGTCAAGTAAAATTCATCCTTCAGACCCCGGAGATGTTCTTCTCTTTATTTGGCTCCAGATCTCTTGAGTTAGTGTTCGTTTGGTTCTCGCTCCATTTTCAACATAGTCTCATCCCTACTCGTCACATACTGACGATTGGTCATATCCCCTTTGCGTCACTGTGACGCAAAGGGATTTCCATTCAAATCAGTCAGATGACCGGACGACTCTTTCTCTTTTTGTATAAACAGAATAGGCCTACTGCTACTCCGATGACTGCAAGCACCAAAAATACTCCACCTACCACCCTGCCTGCAACATTGGGCGTTGGATCGTCTGAAACGTAAAAACATACATTTATTACTTTTTTGTACAATTTGATGCTAATGCATCAAAACATTAGTTGACTTTTCACAACCAGTTTGTCCATCGGTAAATATCACTTTAATTACAATTATATAATAAAGAGAGATAAGCAGCAAAGAAGCCGCCAGCTATACTTTTTACTGAAACGTTTAACAGATTGGTCGAGTTGTTGGTCAATTTTCTACAAATTGATCAGTCAATGAATCCCAATTTTTGTTGCACAAGTTTTGTGTCAAATATTTATAAGTCATTTGTAACCACCTTTCAAACTGGGACACCCTTGATAACACCTTTAGCACCCCCTTAGGGAGACCCTTGATAACACCTTTAGCACACCCTTAGGGAGACCCTTGAACACACCCAAATACCTTGAGCAACCCCTTAGGGAGACTCTTGAAAACACCTGCATACCTTTAGCACACCCTTAGGGACACCCTTGATAACACCTTGAGCACCCCCTTAGGGAGACCCTTGATAACACCTTTAGCACCCCCTTAGGGAGACCCTTGATAACACCTTTAGCACACCCTTAGGGAGACCCTTGATAACACCTTTAGCACACCCTTAGGGACACCCTTGATAACACCTTTAACAAACCCTTAGGGAGACCCTAGAAAACACCAGCATACCTTTAACAAACCCTTAAAGACACCCTAGAAAACAAGAGCATACCTTTAACAAACCCTTAGGGAGACCCTAGAAAACACCAGCATACCTTTAACAAACCCTTAAAGACACCCTAGAAAACACGAGCATACCTTTAACAAACCCTTAGGGAGACCCTTGAACACACCGGCATACCTTTAGCAAACCCTTAGGGAGACCCTTGAACACACCGGCATACCTTTAGCAAACCCTTAGGGAGACCCTGGAACACACCGGCATACCTTTAGCAAACCCTTAGGGAGACCCTTGAAAACACCCACATACCTTTAGCAAACCCTTAGGGAGACCCTTGAAAACACCCACATACCTTTAGCAAACCCTTAGGGAGACCCTTGATAACACCTTTAGCACACCCTTAGGGAGACCCTTGAACACACCCACATACCATAGCAGAGGAAGTCACAGGTTATTACAGAAAGGGTCAAACCGTACCAGGAGTAATAATCTTCAGAATAGTGTTGGTGATGTATGTCTCCTCAGCATCACTGAGCTCACAGCTGTACATCCCCTCCTGATCTGGAGATGAGGTCTGTAGTGTGACGCTGCCTGACTCCCATACTTTCTTCACCTGCTGCCGCCACTCCTCTGAGACTGTATAGGAGGCGTCGGCCCCGGTCCGGTTCAGGATGACCTGGCTGTGGTTGAACCTCCAGACGAGGCCTGTTAGAGGAGCGTTTGTGGACCTGCAGTCGATTGTTGTTTCACCGTCTGAACTGATGATAGAAGCTGAAACGATACGAATGAAAAGAAGCGATGGAATATTTCTTATCAGAATCTGGTTCCACACTCTTAGAAACACTTACTCGGCTGAAACCATGTGGCTCTCCTCTTGCTTCTGAGAGTGCTGATGGTGCAGCTGTAGACCGGATCAGTATCCGAAACCATCACAGAGCTGCTGATGCTGTAGAGCTTCTGTTCAGACGGCAGGACTGTTTTGTTCTGGAGGGTCACGTTGGTGGACCAGGTGAGCTCAGGCTTTGGGTAGATCCCCTCTGAGCTGCAGGTGATCCTGTTTTCTACCTGCTGAATGTCGACTTTACGGACCGGAGCTGCAAGGAAAAGTTGCTAATGAATGACTTTGAAGTGCTGCTGATGCTTAGTTTCTGTTTCCATTTACCTGCAAATCAAATTTTCAAAGGTTCAAGGTTTAGTTTCTGTTTTAAATTAATAAAAGAAAAACAATGGTGGCCGTGGCCATGTTTCCAGATAAAACATAAATACAACATTTATCAGGTCTTTTTACACTCGGAGAGCTCTGATTTCCTTCAGTCCCCAGGGATCAAATTTGTTTGTTTAATTCTAGAAAAATATATAAATAATTTACAAAATGTAAAGTGGAGAATCATACCTTTCACGTTAACATGTGACATCTCCAAACATAAGAAGTTTGCTGACTGTGTTTTTGTTTTACAATCTGCAGATTGTTTCCCACAAAACCCTGAGATACGTTGACCTTGCAGGTGTGCTTATCTACTGGACGACCTTGACGGCGTCAGACAGGCGACCGTTTGCTGCAGAAAACTACATCTACTATTTAACAACACGTTTACTCTGAAAATCCACCTTAAAACTGTCTGCATGTTCAGTTGTTGCTTTTTGTTGTGTCATTTCATTTCAGCTCCACTTTAATTTTGACCTCATGACTCACTAAACACTGAGTCATACAAACTCCTGTTTATCCATGTTTGAACACTTCCATTGAGTTCTTGATATGTTTGTTTTCTTGTTTACTACGTGTGTCTCATACCGTCCACTAGTAGGTTGATGAATGAGGTCTGGGTTTCAGTGCTGGTGCCGGTGTAGCACTTGTATCTGCCCTGGTCCTGAACCTCCACCCCCGTCAGCCGGAGTGAAGCGTTCCCTCTGGAGATCTGGTTGTTGAACAGAAACGTCCGGCCTCTGAAGCGCTGGTTCTGGTGTATGAACCAGTCTTGGTTGCTGTAGTAGGAGTGGACCGGAGTGCTGACTGTTGTCACCTGAATCCACTGGATGACCACGTCAGCGCCAGCTGGAAAACTGCACGGTAAGATGCAGCTCTCCATATAAACACAGGACAAACCAACATCTGTAAAAACATCAGGCAAGGTTCAGTTCAGGGAAAAGTGTTTCTCTTTAAGAGCCTGATTTAATAATAATAATAATAATGGCTGTGTCCTGCATAAAAACAAGATTAAATTATGTGTTGGCCTACTTGGAGCTAATCAAAATAATAAGAGTAAAAATATGACGGTGTTCTTGGAGATGATGATATAATAATAATGATGATAAGAGCCTTTTTCTGACATGTACATCCTTGTGTCATCGGCATACAAGCGGACCCAGGCTAACGGACATACGACGAGAGAACAGTCTAAATGGTAAATGGTCCTCATTTATATAGTGCTTTACATTAATGACTGACATTCACACATTCACACACCGACGACGGAGTCAACCACGCAGGGCGACAGCCAGCTCGTCACGAGCAATCAGGGTGAGGTGTCTTGCTCAGGGACACCAGGCACTCAGCTAGGAGGAGCCGGGGATCGAACCGGCAATCTTGCGGTTACCAGCCAACCCGCTCTACATTCTGAGCTAAACCCCCTGCAAATATGTGGCAAAGTCTGCAAAACCAGCATGGCCTGAAGATGAACTGCTGGACAGGCCTGGTTGCATCAAGAGAACTACAAACCGGTGAGTGATTTCAGACACAGCCTGGTTCTCTCTGCTGTCCTTTAATCCACAAACCTTTTTAAAAGTTGCAGAAAACACAACATTCAAACATCTATGTGGGATCAGAAGGATGCAGTTTTGGTTGGCAGTGAGAAGTTCAGTAAAAGTACTTCAGGAATCAGGAAACAAGCGTCATTAATCAGGTGTGTGAGTGTTGGAATGTATTCTGGTTCGACAAGATTCCAGTAAGAAAACATGACTCTTTATCTACTTTCTACTCCATGTAGACGGGATAAACATGGTCACTGTAGGTTTTTCCAGTAGTCTAAAGTTCCAAGTATGACTAATAATAACGAGCAATCACAGTTTTTGTTAGCAGTTGTACTGATTAAAGGCTCTGCTTCAGTTAATGGTTGACATCATCATTATATTTAGTCTAGGTATGAACACGTTTCACTTTTCTTCCTCCACAGTCCAGTGAACTTCAACAGCACTTTATGTTGTTTTTGTACCACAAATGAAACTTAAATCCACCTCCATTGTATCGATGTGAGGCTGAAGTTCAGCGGATGATTCTCAAGGACTCGTGATAAAAACAAGTTAACGTATTTGAGAAAATCTGTCGTTTTAAGTGTAGACGGGACCGTGAACACATCTCCTCACCTGCTGTGTTCAAGGTCCACGAGGAGGTCCAGACCACAAGAATCACGACCCACTTGCCCAAAGCCATAAACCTGCTAGACTCCGTCCGTGTCGTGGACCAAAAAGACAAGTAAATCCAACGAGAGTCAAAGCAGCGTCAAAGACGGGAATGAGGCACAGCACCTTCTAAAGTTTCCGACAGCTGAGGCTGCTTTCTAACTTTAGACTGAGGTCAGGGCGTGTGTGTGTGTGTGTGTGGGCGTGTGTGGGTGTGTGTGGGCGTGTGTGTGTGTGTGTGTGTGTGTGTGTGTGTGTGTGTGTGTGTGTGTGTGAGTGTGTGTGTGTGTGTGTGTGTGTGTGTGTGTGTGTGTGTGTGTGGGCGTGTGTTCAAGTGTGCAGAGTTCACATTGTTGTTACACATTAACTGATAGCAGACATACTTTCATACTAAAAGTGAACACTCAGATAAAATCATCTCCACCTTTTAATGTGAGTTAAGGTTCCACAGAAGCCTGCATGAAGTCTAAACGTTCTCAAACAGCAGTGTTTAGTATAAAGTGCACCAGTGTGTTGTTGCAAAAGGATTGTGAGGTTTCGATGGTTTCATTTAGACGTAGAAGAGAGATTTGTTCTGGAACTCTAAACCAAACAGAAAACCAGGTGATCTGACATCTGAAGACTTCACCAATATGTAACTCACTATCACGTAAACAAGGCTTCAAAATGATTAAATTAATCACCTTGTTTCATGGAGCAATACTGCCACCCTGTGGCCAGACGTAAAAACACACACACGCCATTTTTTAACAGTTAGATATACATTATATCAAAATGTTAGACTCCCTCTCAGCATTGGTAATGTGTCCCACACAAACATAATCTTTGTCCCACACTTGTTTTGTTTGGATCTGGTCACCCTAATTACACGGGTTAAATATCTTTCTGTGATATTGTTTGGTAATATCTGAATTTGCACATTGATATTTTATACCGTGTCTCTTTTTAGCTCCATGCTCTGATTGTTGAAACAGGAAAGTTACTCAGGACTTTTTCACTAAATCCTTTCTTACTCGAGTGATTATTTGGATCTACCTGAGTCCCATCATTCTAAAGTTACAACTCTTACATGTTGTCAGCCAATGAAAGGTCAGAATGTATTCACAGGTTGTATTGATGTTGAACTGATTTCAAGGGTACTTTCATATAAAAGCACCAGAAGCTTGAATGTGAGTCGATGTTCTGTACTGGAACAAGCTTCCACAGAAGCCTCCTCCATGATATCATATAGAAAGTACTAAACACTGTGTTGGAGTCACTTTTCTTGGCAGGATTGATTTGCCGGGAGATCGTGAGCCGTAAATACAAAAGCACACACACCTTCAGCCATTAGTATTTTAATAACAACACATTTATAATGACACATTTGTCATCAAGTGTAACTCATGAAAAACAACGTGAGGAGCGTTTACAGCAGTGCAACTATTTCAGTCCGCTGAAGATTAAATATGGACGGCGAGTAACGTCAAAGTGTGCATCGAACAGTCACGTTTATCCTTTATTACGTAGTGACCTTCACGTGACATCGATACTCTTCATTTACTTTTTTCTCTACTTCATTGATAACCTTCATGTGCAGCCATCTAGAAGAGCATAGTGGCCAAACGGTGTAATTACACCCTTCAGGGTCAGGCGATGCCATTGGGCGCTAAAAATACGACATGAAAGAGTCGTGTGTTACTCAACGGATCCTTTTTTTATGTGAATCAACTACGCAGCACGAACACTTAAATCATTAGATCCTTAATTGATCGTCCGATCATGTGATCTCAATCACATGATCGGGCCGGGAGGCGGGGCTTAATGAAACGCTCGTGTCTGGGTCATTTTCTATTCCAAAGTCAAACATTTTCTTTTGCTTCATTCACCACCGAGCATGAATCCAGTTCTCTATACATCCCTGCACTGTTTTTATTGTTGTTAGGTTAGCTGCAAACCGCCGGCTCAGCCGTGTGCAGGCAGGCGATCCCAGGCTGCGTGGGGTTGCAGCGGTAGTTTTCTAGATGTTTGACTGGAGAAGGTTTGAAACACAAGCAGCGGCCACAACCCTCAGCTCTTCAAACCCGGCCCAGGCGAGATCCTGGGACCTCTTTTGGGGGACCAGATACTAAATCCAGACCTTTTGTTCCTTCTGGTCAAAACACAGTTTTCGGGCTCCTGAGTTCCCAAAATGGTTCCTCAGCCGTTCCTGGCCTTTTAAGTTCAGCAGGATCCGTCTATAAGGTTCTTCACAAGAAAAATATCCCCCCCAAAAATACTTCTGGTGCCGGGTCTGCACTGTCCGGGGTCCACAAACCCTTCATGGAAGCATTTTTATCAGCGTTTCCTTTAAAATCCACAGGAGCCAAAAACAAAGAGTTCCTCGGTAGGAAAAAAAAACACCCAAATATGCCGAAGTAGCAACTGGGCATCTACGAAGCTCTTTTGTGCGTCTAAGCAGCTGTTAGTTTCCTCGTCAGTGTGAAGCCGTGTGCGTGTTTGTCGTGTTAGTGTTTGGTGTTAGTTCCGTTTTCCGTTTTGTTCCTCAGCACAGCTGAGATCCGGCCTGGAGGCCCGACTGTCCGTTGGTGCCGCCGACCGTCAGCGGGCTGCTCTCATTCAGGTTCCCGTCGCAGCTCGAGTCTGTGGGGACGAAGAAAACCACGGTAAGAAAACCACGGTAAGAAATATACTACAGTAATACCTGTCAGTACTGTCTTACTTCATGTTTATATACAGAGTTATTTTTGTTTTTCATTTAAATATCGTATTGCTCACATGATCTTCTTGCTAGATGTGTTTGTCTGTTCGTAAAAAGTTAAACTGTCCCATATAAACCTGCTTACTAGAAATATAATCGTTGATTATTAGTTTAATTAATGTTCCAGCCTCTCAGAGAAAAGGCTTTCCTGCAGGAAACCCTGCACATGGCAACGAGAGATGTTCTGTGATTTGTGAAGGTGACTACATCTCTGGCTCCACCTGCTGGCGGGTCTCTGGCAGTGCACTGACCTTTGACTGGGTGCAGCTCTGTGACGTCCTCGGGGTCGTTCCTGGGCTTGGACGTCCCTCCTGATTGGACAGATTGGACAGACGTTAGCGCCGGGAGACACACGGTAAACAACTCTGCATTTGAAGGCACCGTTTAAATGAACCAGATCCCACAGAAGACTCTCTTTGCTTTCTTGATTTTCTTGTTTTTATATCCCACCCGTCTGCCTCGCCCTCATTAAGCGACGGCCTACATTTCCTAGAATGCATCTGGATAACTCCAGGGCGTGACCCGGATCTAATTAGATGTAACTGGTGTGACCAGTGTGGGTGTGTGTGCTGTCTTTATATTTATCTATATATCCATATTTGGATGTCTTACTATAGATGCAGTACTCTGATCAACCACTGTGAGGCAGAAAAGCTTCACTTAACACTCTGTTTTTAATATTTCATGCAGAAACATTTTAAACACACACACACTTTTAGAAACACTTTTTTGATTTTGCACACATTAAATCAGATTTTTGTGTGTTCACATCACCTTGCAGTGGTGGAAAGTGAGACGAATGTTTGCTTAAGTGGGAATTCAAGTCTGCTTGCCCATTTATGCATCTACAGAAATCAATAATCAATAATATATTAATGTAACACAGAGGGCCGTTGTGCTGCATCACACTTACTTTTACTTTTGATACTTAAAAGGACTTTTTCTTGATAAAACCTTTGTTTTTGTCATGTAGTGCCCTCCATGTAAAGTGTGTAAATGATCCGTTTGAATGTGTGTAATGTCAGTCCAGTCAAGCCGACTTCTTCCCGTCAGTCAGCGACCTCGTCTCCTGGCGGTGACCTTGTTTACCTTTCAGCTTCAGGTAGGCCAGCATGCCGGCCAGGGCCAGGACCAGCACCGCCAGCACCAGACCCACGATCCACCAGTAGGACGGCGCTCCCGAGACGCTCACCGGGCCTGCACAGGTAACACACACAAACCCATGAACAACAGAACACACTTTATACTTCATGTACACGAGCACATATCTGGTTTCCTTCCTAAGTTAGCGTTGGCTGTCAGAGAACTCGTTCCTTTCCTAAATCCACCTGTTTACATTTGTTTGGTGACCTCACATCAACGTATCGTTGATGTGATGCGTGGGTGGGGTTACCTGGGCCGTCGATGGTGACGTCAGTGCGTTCGGTGTGCGTGTTGAATGGCACGGAGAACTCGCAGGTGTAGCTGCCCGTGTGCTCCGCCTGCCGGGGGTCCATCAGGCGCAGGGACCCGTCCCCGAACGGGACCCTGAAGCCGTCCAGCTCCACGTGGTCGTCCCACGGCGCCGAGGCCACGCTGGCGCCGGACTGGCTGTCGTAGGTGAGGATGTGGGCGGGGTCCTTGCCCTTGAAGAAGCTCCAGTGGAGGAAGGGATGGTTGAGGTACGGAGGGGCGTGGCAAGGGATGGTCAGGTCCCGCCCCTCGGCTCCTCGGATCTCTACTGGAGGAAACAAGGCTCCTCAGTCAGGCCATCAACAAGTACTCAGGGTCTGTACGGTGCTGGAAATCCTTGAAAACACTTGAATCTTAGTGTGGTGTTTTCAATGTTTGAAATGTGTGTTGTATGTGATGACATCTATGATAGAACAGAGAAAAGAAGATCTCCATATCTGAGGGACTGAAAACAGCATTTTCTGACATTTCTTTATGAAAAATGACTTTTGATGATGAACAGATGATGAAAATAGTTGGTGATTATATTTCTGTGGATCTGTTAGTGGAATTAGTTTTCCTTTCATTTGTGGTCCTTCTGTAAAAAGCTGTCTCCAAACATCATGTTGGTTGTTTAGAGGACAATAACATCTCATTTAATGTGATGAACAAGTGACAGAATAAGTAGACTGAATACTGACCATTGGATTGGTACAAATATGGAGTTTACCACAGCTGGAAGGGGCTGGAAAAGCATGGAAATGCACCTGGAAATGCTTGAATTTGACTTTGAAAAAGGTGGAGGAACCCTGAGTACAAGTTAAGGTGCATGAATTACATTTTACACCAACATGTCATAATTCATGTTATGTTGACTTCTAGCATCGTTTAGGAACAATGAATATACATGAAACTCCTTCAACATATAAAAACAATTTGTTACCCCGTTCCCTGAGCGAGGTGGTCCAGGCCGGACCCCCGTACGAGGTGGTGACTCTGCAGATGTAGATGAGGTCCGGTTGGCCGTTCAGTATCCGGAGCCGGCTGTCGGCTGTGTACAGCCCCCGCTTGTCGGCCAGCATGCGGGTGACGGGCCGCAGGTCCTGGAAGGTGGGCGGCTCGGTCGCCCAGGTGACGCGGGGGGCCGGGAACACGTCGCGGACGGTGCACTTCATCTCCTCGTAGCCGCTCATCCGGGACAGCACCAGGGTCAGGCCTCGGACGGGCGCTGCACACACAATGGCATTCTCAGCGGGCTCCAACGTTCCCCAGCAGCCCCCCTTATCCCCGGTGACAGGACTCCAAATGCCAGATCCTAATATAGACATCAGTCTCATGCAGACGACATTAGAGGACCACACCAGTCTACTTCTGACCCCCTTCAGAGGACCACACCAGTCTACTTCTGACACCCTTTAGAGGACCACACCAGTCTACTTCTGACACCCTTTAGAGGACCACACCAGTCTACTTCTGACACCCTTTAGAGGACCACACCAGTCTACTTCTGACCCCCTTTAGAGGACCACACCAGTCTACTTCTAACCCCCTTTAGACGACCACACCAGTCTACTTCTGACCCCCTTTAGACGACCACACCAGTCTACTTCTAACCCCCTTTAGACAACCACACCAGTCTACTTCTAACCCCCTTTAGAGGACCACACCAGTCTACTTCTGACCCCCTTTAGAGGACCACACCAGTCTACTTCTGACCCCCTTTAGAGGACCACACCAGTCTACTTCTAACCCCCTTTAGACGACCACACCAGTCTACTTCTGACCCCCTTTAGACGACCACACCAGTCTACTTCTAACCCCCTTTAGAGGACCACACCAGTCTACTTCTGACCCCCTTTAGAGGACCACACCAGTCTACTTCTGACCCCCTTTAGACGACCACACCAGTCTACTTCTAACCCCCTTTAGACGACCACACCAGTCTACTTCTGACCCCCTTTAGAGGACCACACCAGTCTACTTCTGACCCCCTTTAGAGGACCACACCAGTCTACTTCTAACCCCCTTTAGACGACCACACCAGTCTACTTCTGACCCCCTTTAGACGACCACACCAGTCTACTTCTAACCCCCTTTAGACAACCACACCAGTCTACTTCTAACCCCCTTTAGAGGACCACACCAGTCTACTTCTGACCCCCTTTAGACGACCACACCAGTCTACTACTAACCCCCTTTAGACGACCACACCAGTCTACTTCAGACCCCCTTTAGACGACCACACCAGTCTACTTCTAACCCCCTTTAGACAACCACACCAGTCTACTTCTAACCCCCTTTAGAAGACCACACCAGTCTACTTCTGACCCCCTTTAGAGGACCACACCAGTCTACTTCTGACCCCCTTTAGAGGACCACACCAGTCTACTTCTAACCCCCTTTAGACGACCACACCAGTCTACTTCTGACCCCCTTTAGACGACCACACCAGTCTACTTCTAACCCCCTTTAGACAACCACACCAGTCTACTTCTAACCCCCTTTAGAGGACCACACCAGTCTACTTCTGACCCCCTTTAGACGACCACACCAGTCTACTTCTAACCCCCTTTAGACGACCACACCAGTCTACTTCTGACCCCCTTTAGACGACCACACCAGTCTACTTCTAACCCCCTTTAGACAACCACACCAGTCTACTTCTAACCCCCTTTAGAAGACCACACCAGTCTACTTCTGACCCCCTTTAGAGGACCACACCAGTCTACTTCTGACCCCCTTTAGAGGACCACACCAGTCTACTTCTAACCCCCTTTAGACGACCACACCAGTCTACTTCTGACCCCCTTTAGACGACCACACCAGTCTACTTCTGACCCCCTTTAGACGACCACACCAGTCTACTTCTGACCCCCTTTAGACGACCACACCAGTCTACTTCTGACCCCCTTTAGAGGACCACACCAGTCTACTTCTAACCCCCTTTAGACGACCACACCAGTCTACTTCTGACCCCCTTTAGAGGACCACACCAGTCTACTTCTAACCCCCTTTAGACGACCACACCAGTCTACTTCTGACCCCCTTTAGACGACCACACCAGTCTACTTCTGACCCCCTTTAGACGACCACACCAGTCTACTTCTGACCCCCTTTAGACGACCACACCAGTCTACTTCTGACCCCCTTTAGAGGACCACACCAGTCTACTTCTGACCCCTTTCCAGTTTACCTAAGTCAGGGGGGTCCAATCTTATCCAAGCAGGTCTGGTGTGGGTCCAGGTTTTAGTGCTAGACCAGCACTACCTCACCTGATCCAACTCAAGGAACCTGGATCCTTCACAAACCCACCTTCCACCTTGACGATGACCTTGGCGTTGTGTTCGCCCTTGGAGGTGTGAACGTGACACCGGTACGTGCCTCTGTCCTTCAGACCGGTGCTCCGGAGGACCAGCGTGGCGTTGCCGCGGGATACCAGGTGCGGGAAAAGGGAGGCGCGGCCGGCGAAGTGCTCGGTGTCGGCGTGCTCTTCGCTGCTTTCGTTGCTATCGTCGTCGTCGTCATCGTCATCATTCTTATCGGCGCTGTCGTTTCTGCCGTCTTCCCGCTTAAACTTGAACACCACCACTTCCTGTCTGAACCACTCGATGGTCTCCTCGCCTCCCGGCGGGAAGGTGCAGGGCAGCACGCACTCGTCTGAGACGAGGCACGTCACCGCCACGTCTGAAACCAGCCGAGACAGAAGTTAGCCCGCTTAGTAGGATCTACGTGTCATGTGACGTATCTTCCACTGCAGCAGAGGATCATGGGTAATTAATAACTGGAAAAGCGTGTTTGTTTTTATAAATGTGGCCAGGAGGTTTGGGACTTCCTGGTATTTTTGGCATACCGGATCTTTTTTTTTTTCCTGGCATACTAAATACTTTGGAAGCAAGTACTGGCATTGGTTTCCATGATGTCATGGTGAATATGCGGCCCGATTGTGTTATTCACCCTCAAACTTCCCCTCGTTGCCAAACGTTCAGGGTGGAGGAGGTCCGGAGTCTGCAGTGACGCACCGACCGTAACAACCTGGTGTTGTTGGGAAATACACAACCAGTCTGCTCGGCTGAAGAGTGTGAATATTTTCCAATCATTGAGCGTTTGAGGCAGAAAAAACATCACCCCTGAATCCGGGCGTCAGTGGGAGGAGCCAGAAGGGGCATCGATAAAAACAAAACGTAACTAGAAATGGAAATGACTTATTTTATGAGGAATTCATGACCAAATATTAACGAACACAAAGACGATTAAAGCGACGTGTTCTTGACAGGAAGTGATTTATATCTTCGCGGTCGGTGTGAACGAGTTAAACCGGCTTCAGTGTTTGGCCACTTGTGGCCACACCCCAGAATGATGTCATAGCAGGGTTTTTTGTTTTAAGAAAGGAAGTTATTAACGAGGTTCTCAGCTCCGATATCAAACTTTGTGCAGGGTTTCCGACCTTTTTGTCGTCACGGTCGGTCATTCTGTGTCAAATCTACTTTCAACTTCGTATGTTTGACAGATTTTTGTGAATTGCAAAGTTTTGTTTTTTTGCCCATTTTGAATTTTTTCATTTCTCGCATCTCGCTTTTTTTTCCTCCTGATAATTCTAAATAAATAGTCCAAACACAATTAGCTATCGATATATTGATCCCCCGATATATATACTACAGTCATACAGTGAAACTGAACTCTCATTAACATAGAAAGGGACCGTCTGTTTTTATAGTTTGAAACGCCAGGTTAACAAATGAAACTAAACAAACGCTACAAAACTACATGTTTGTTTTAGGCAACAAAACATATTGGTTAGGTTTATAAAAAAACATCATGGATTGGATTAAATGACTATGAAATTGAAATAAAACATCAAGAGTAAACGTAATCCACCCCGAATACGTTTCCCTCCAAACATTTTTGTTGTGTCAGAATGTAATTTCCCAGCTGGATGAAACGATGGACAGCAGATCCTCATGATTGAAATATTTCAAGGCTGTAAACATGTGGATGTTTGCATATTTCATGTAGAATGATTTGCACCTTTCAACCAGCTGCCAAAACACAAATCCTGCTTCCACGTCGCTGATTGCTCGATCATCGGATCGTGATTTATTTCTTCTTCCAGCTCCTTCCTCTCCGCCTGTGTTGTGACTGTTCTTCTTGTAAATCACGGCTCAGTAATGACTCAGGCCTCTGACTCACACCTGTGCGACGTGGCAACATGACATTTCTTGCCCTTGCAGAAAGTCTTTGTGTAATCTGCCGAGCAAACAGGAATCTGCTCAAGTAGCCAAAGAAGTGTGAAACATTAACGTCACACGCGACCTGTCATTCAACAGAACAAACACCAAGCGTTTGACTGATGAATTAGCAGATAGGGACGTCCAGGTAAGCGGGAGCTAATCTTGATAGTGATGTCACGATGATAACGAACAAAAACAACTGTTTTCAGTGCAAACAGCATTTAAAAGCTGATATAAGCGTCTTTCTGCTGCCAAGAAAGTCGAGTCGGTGCCGTTCCTGTTGGACCTCTGTGATTCCAGCGGCTCATTAAAGCTGTTTATTAAAGCTGTTTGTGTTCAGCAGCTCCGTGGTCACACATAGAGGTCACATTTACAGCCCTTTAAAGGCCACCACAACTATCTGACCTGCAAACCATTTCTGTCATTTTCCAAATCCAGCGTTTGCGCCCGCTCGCCTGCGGTTTGAACTCCTCTCTTTGTGGCCGAGTTGCATCGACGAGAATTAATTTAATCCACCGCAATTAGCTGTAATCACAGTTCAGCTCCGTTGCACAATTAAACATGTTTGTGTTTCGTAAATCTACGTCTCAACCAAAATGAAAGCTTATCCAGTATTATGAAGAAATACATTTGTTTGTAGTAAGTTTGTAAGTTAGTAAGTAAATAAGTTTATAATTAAGTAAGTACTTTTGTAAGTAAGTAAATACGTTTGTAATTAAGTAAATAAGTTTATAATTAAGTAAATACGTTTGTAATTAAGTACGTTTGTACGTTTTGTAAGTTTGTAAGTAGCCTATAAAAGAGGTGCAAGATAACTAAAAAATCAGTTAATTGGCCAGACATTACTTATGACTCAGCAAAAAAAGTTCTATTTATTGCTCCTTTTGAGGAAAAACTTGTTGTTTCGGGAAATGTGCATTTATAAAAAAAAGAAAAACTTCCTGTTGAGCTCAATAACAAGGTCAAGGTGCGTTCACATCCAATCAGAGCTCAGAAAAGGAAAGGGGGGGGGGGGGGGGGGGGGGGGCTCCAAAATCTCCATAGCCCAGGGCCCTCAAGTGCTGTTAAGGCACCCCAGCTCATAAAAGTATAAGCATGTAAATAATGACACCAAGTTATGTGTACAATGTATGCGTATAAAACACAATACTACACGCTTCCGTCGTAGTAGATTGTGTTGTTTTTCTGCTGCAGAGGTGGAGTTTAAATGTCAGTTTAACCGCCAGGACCGAAGGTTGGACTATAAAACCAGACTTTCCTCTGCTGCTGCTGCTTCACACCTGACGTCAGGAACAGTTTGACTCAGCCAGAGTCATTGTGGAAAAAAGGAGAAGAAAGAGAAAGCCTCCTGGCCCGGTGATGCTTGTCCTGCTTACCGGACAAAGAGGAGGATTGTGTCTCACCTGGGGTTTTGTCCTGCGTGGCCAAGCGGATCCAGAGCAGGAAACAGGCCCAGGTCTGTATCGCTGACATGTTCCCTCCTTTTTCACGACTCAAACACGTGCAGAACGGAGATCTTCAGTCCATGCTGGATCACTGGAGGGTTTCCTGCAGGATCGTCCTTGGATCTGTCTGGGTGGTTTCACAAAGAACATAATTAGAGGAGCGTTGCTCGTGAAACACAGGAAGGTGGAAAATGTGCAGCTGCAGAATCAAAAAAAAAAATCAAAGTGAGATTTACAACTGCACACTTCTGTAAATCTGGAAAGCCCTTTTTCTTCTCTTGTCCCGTCTTATCTTATCTTCAATATACACCGAGCCCTCCTTGTTTCTTTCTTCTTGGTTTATCTCTCCGCGCTCCGATAAGCAGAAGGAAGAGGATTTGTCCGCACAATAAAGTGCTCTCACGTTATCACGGCTCTCTGAAAACAAACAGCGATCACAAGAAGGTTTGAGGAGGTTGGTGACATCACAGAGGCCACTCGCCATCATACGTGGGATGTTTCCTGCGTTCGGAGCCCAAAACACGACTAACAGAAGCTCTTCAGCTCGTATTCATGCTGCCGTCGGCTTCAGAAGAAGGGCAGCGCTTTGGATTTCTGCCAGAAATGTTTCCTCTTGGTGACGGAGCAACGTGCACGAAATTTAGTGCGCGAGACAACAAAACAACGTCGGTAGCACGTTTGTTTGTCAAAGAGCCGACGGGTGACTTTTGTCTCTCGGAACAAAACAAAAAGACAAGCAGGTGGATTTATCTGTCAGTCAATAAATTCTGCTTTAGAACACCAACCCTCCAAAAAAGAAACTTTTCAGGGTCAAATGAAGTTCAACGAGGCTCTTAAACTCAAGTTAAATGAGATAAAAATGCAAAAAGTAGTGTTTTTAATTCTCTATTAATAGCACATTATAATTCAGACACTAACGATGATCTGACCTTGTTACGCCGTAGTTAATTTATACTATATTTAATAGACCTCTAACACACTGACATTTATTAGACACCGGGAGGAAGTCTTTGACCTCAGGTACACACGTCTTATCTGAACAGCTCATTCTGTTATTACCACATTCGTTACACTTAATATTATTATAGGACCCTGAAGGCAACACGTTGTCCTCAACAGCAACAAATGCAGCAAAAACAGCATTAACACATTATTGTTGTTATTATTATTAGCTTTGAGACGCGGACAGGAACTGAAACCACCACTGACAGGTAATAATTATCAGTAATTACTGAATTAGTTGTGTCCCGTCCCACAAAAGATTACAAGACACTTTGATTAATCAGACAATAGACAATAACACGTTCAGTGCCAACGTTATATAATATACAGTATATATATACAACATATTCATGTTCACAGAAAATAATTTTAATTAAATAATTATTTTGTTCAATAACTGTAACATGTAATTACTTTACAAAGCAGCTTGGTGATCTCTGAATAATTGATATAATTACATAATATAAAAGCGGTAATTTTATGTCCCTACCACACAAAGTACTGTGCATTTTTTCCATTACAATTCAATTTAATGTTCTATTTCTTCTAATAATAGTTCTGTTAAAGTTATTTTCTCAGGTTGTTTGCTCCTGAAGCAGCTTTAAAAATGAATTTTAATGAATGAAATGTAAAATAGTAGCTCATAACTGCTCATACGGACCCTCATGAATGATCTTAGTTGTAGAAGTTTTAGTACCCTGTCATATATGAGTTCAGTACTTACTGGAGCTCCTGGACGTCGGCTTGGTAATAACTCTGCTGCTACGTGACTGAAATCAGGCCGTCCGTCACTGAACGCTGG
The DNA here is from genome assembly GCF_963514095.1 of Eutrigla gurnardus. Taxonomy (NCBI): domain Eukaryota; kingdom Metazoa; phylum Chordata; class Actinopteri; order Perciformes; family Triglidae; genus Eutrigla; species Eutrigla gurnardus. The sequence continues at coordinate 1,396,405 of NC_139929.1, read as the reverse complement.
AAAATGTGAGAAAACCGTCACGGTGACTCAGACCGGCTCCGATGAAATCCAGCAGAAAAGGAGTCCTGCAGCCTCCTGAGGCTGACTGAGAGTGAGCTGGTCCAACAGGTTATTTAGAGAATAGGCAGTCACACACACACACACACACACACCCTCTGCATGGGTGGAGTTTGGTTGTGATTGAGAAACACACACACACACACACGCGACCCTCCATAGTGTTTCCTCTGAGGCTCCATCAGAATGTCAGCGGGGTTTGCTTTCAAAGTGCAGAGCTGTTTTTGTGTCTCCTGTGCTATGTGCTGTATGTCGACAAGCCAACACCTGCTGGCACACACACACACACACACACACACACACACACACACGCACACACACACACACGTGTCTATACGCTAAGGGATCGGCTCGTTATCGAGTAAAGAGCTGCATCTTTGAGCATCAGGAGAAGCGTTTCCCATGCGGTCGTCTCTGATTGGTTCCCCAGGCTTCGGTTGGTCTCGGAGGAAACGTGAAAACGATCCCAGATGTTGGCGAGTGACCTTTCACCTTTTACTCTTTATTTCAGGGAAGTTCCACATACCTGGACCTGGACTCCCGTAAAAACCAGCGAGGTCTACCAGTCGAGGGGGTTGCAGTACAGTGGGTGAAAGAGCAGGAAAAATGTGTGGTGGGGGTGGGGGGGGGGGTGTCCAACAAACACAGGACTTTCACCTGATAGACCTTTGTTCTTGTTCAAAAGTCAACCTTGACTTATTAATGTTGTTTACTTAACTTATGTTTGTAATTTACAGAACAAAAATGCTTATTTTAAGCCAAAATGAGTTACTCCGTGGGACTTGACCCAGGACTAGCCTGTCGTGACTTGGGACCTTTTAGTCTCGACTTGACTTAGGCCTTGTCAGTCTTGACTTAGGCCTTGTCAGTCTTGATTTAAGCCTTGTCAGTCTTTACTTAGGCCGTGTCAGTCTTGATTTAGGCCTTGTCAGTCTTGATTTAGGCCTTGTCAGTCCTAACTTAGGCCTTGTCAGTCCTGATTTAGGCCTTGTCAGTCTTGATGTAGGCCTTGTCAGTCTTGACTTAGGCCTTGTCAGTCCTAACTTAGGCCTTGTCAGTCTTGACTTAGGCCTTGTCAGTCTTGACTTAGGCCGTGTCAGTCTTGACTTAGGCCTTGTCAGTCTTGATTTAGGCCTTGTCAGTTTGGACAAAGGCCTTGTCAGTCTTGATTTAGGCCTTGTCAGTCTTGACTTAGGCCTTGTCAGTCTTGATTTAGGCCTTGTCAGTCTTGACTTAGGCCTTGTCAGTCCTAACTTAGGCCTTGTCAGTCCTAACTTAGGCCTTGTCAGTCTTGATTTAGGCCTTGTCAGTTTGGACAAAGGCCTTGTCAGTCTTGACTCTGGACTTCTAAAACCGGGTCTGAGCACAGTTACCTCTTGAACATACTGTACATCATCAGGTCGAAATACGACACGCATGTATTTTACGCAATTTCCAATATTATAAATAAATGAGATTATACGTCATATCCACGATGCGTACCTGGGCTTCTACTAGTGCATGAACTGTGTGCCGTAGCAGACCTCTTCCAACCCTGCCGGGGCCGAGGAGTTGGACCGTGGTCCGGTCAAACAAACTGGACTTTGGGGGTCAAACGTGCTTGGGCACAGTACGGATTCAGTGTGAGTGCACACTTGCTTACTGGTACCCACTTCTTCAAAAGCCTGTTTGAGGGCTCAGACTTTCCTTAGGGTCCAGGTTGGAATCAGGTTTAGGGTTAGGGGTCGGGCATTTAGTCCGGCTCAGGGTCTCGGGAATGCATTATGTCAATCAGGGTCCTCTCAAACATAGAAGGACAGGAATGTGTGTGTGGGATTATGTCCACCAGAGGTGTAAACTGAGGAAGACGCCGCTCGCTCCACGCCAGGTCGGATTAAACCTCGGCCGATTTGTTGTTTGAGCTGCTTCCAAACCTGTGAATTCATTTTCACACGCAATAACCTCTTTACACACACACACACACACACACACACACACACACATACACACACACATACACACACACACATTCTGGAGGTGTGCACTAGCCTCAAATAATCCATATAATCACACCAGGTGCCTGTTTTTGTTTTTTTTATCGTCCTGCTGAGAAAATCCTGATTACTGATGGGTGTGTGTGCCACTGTTTGTAGGTTAGTGAAAGATTGCTGTGGCCGTGGATAAGAGGATTAGGGTGGAATTAGTGTCATTCCTCCGTCGCCGCGAGGAATAGATTCATATCGATTTTAATCAGAGATAGGAAAAAATCTGCACATAACACAGAGCAAGACGGACTGCGAGAGCGGCAGGACGAGTGAATGAAGCGGCGGAGGGATTCCTGGAGATCACCGCAGCCGAGCAGCGAGCAGAACAACCTCCACCGCTCATGTGCTCGCCTTCGTCCCGGAGCTCTCTGGTTATGGAAACTTCCAGCCGCCGTGGGATGTTTGACCAGAACCTCCAGCGTTAGGCTGCAGGGCTGTGGCTGCTGGCCGGCGATGCTGGCGTGGCGTCGGATGTGGCGGGGGGTGACCTTGTGAAACATGAGGGTGGACACGCTGACTCTCCTGGCTCTGGCCACTGCCGCCGCCGGCCTCGTCGCCAGGGTTACCGGCGGCCGCAACTCTGGACGCAGGAAGCACAAGGAGGTCTTCCTCGGAGAGAACAGCAAGTTCAAGTTCGGAGGGTGAGACACGCGTCTGCTGTTTGTGATTCTTTACGCTGACATTTCTTTTTTGTGGCGGCAAAACCTGAAAAACGGGAACATAGCAACATTAGCACAATTACACAGACATTAATTATGGATTGTTAGCTTTTGCTAATTCGCAAAAAAGTGTAGAGAAAATTAAAAATCTACAGTTGGACTGAATATCAGTGACTCGTGACTTCCAAAACCCCGAAATGTAAACGAGTCTATGAATGAAGTAACGTGTTCACTCTGGAATCCTGAACAGACGATGTTCAGGGTGTAGACGGTGTAATTAGAGTGTGTGTGTGTGTGTGTGTGTGTGTGTGTGTGTGTGTGTGTGTGTGTGTGTGTGTGTGTGTGTGTGTGTGCGTGTGTGTAAACAGGTGAACACAGTGGAAAAACATCTAAAACCTTTTTGAGAGTTTGTCCGTTGGCGGATAAAAAGCCTCTTTGAAAGTCACAAACCTTGACGCACACACCTCGACACACACACCTTGACACACACACCTTGACATACACACACACACACACACACACACACACACACACACACACACACACACACACACTCCTATTATTGTGAGGTCAGACAATGTGTTTGAGCCAAATCCTGTTCCCTTAATCCCTTAAATTAACAACAATCCCACGAAAACAAACCAGAAAAAACCCTGAAACTAAACTTAACACTTAGAGTAAAAGTACTAATAAATTAAAAAAACTTTGTTACAGTAAAAGTACTAATACAATACAGTAAAATACTGTTATAGTAACAGTAGTAATAGCACAGAGTGAAAGTACAAATACCACATAGTAAAACACAGTGCAGTAGAAGTACTAATACCACACAGTAAGAACACTCTGGTGCAGTAGAAGTACTAATACCACACAGTAAGAACACTCTGGTGCAGTAGAAGTACTAATACCACACAGTAAGAAAGTATAGCAGCGTAATAGGAAGGCTGAGGGAGAGAGGACTCATGGGAAATGAAGTGTTGAAAGCGTATTACCTTCAGCGGTCCTGAAGGCAGTAGCAGGAGGGTTGTTTGTGGAAATTAACGCTTTGTTTGTGAGATAAAGAACACGTGCACACATGCGGGAACACGTGCACGTGCACACACACGGGAACACGTGCACGTGTTTTTATTTGTTCACCTCACCTTGATTGAAGGTCACGGTTCTGGCAGGATGAGCGAGGGAGGAAACCACAAACTGTTTGCTCAAATCAAAACCTGCAAGTCTTAATAATAAAATTATGTTTGTGTGTGTGTGTGTGTGTGTGTGTGTGTGTGTGTCTCTGCAGGCGTATCGACTACAAGCTGAAGCGGCAGGACAGCACCAAAACGCTGCTGATAAAAAGTGAGCAGCTGCTGAGGATCGAGGAGCACGACTTCGCCATGAGGCCGGGGTTCGGAGGTCAGACACGTTTATGTTTATTCAGATTAATACGCAGATTCACAGCCGAAGACCTGGTACTAACGACTAACTAACTATGAAAGGCAGAATGATGTGTGTAACTGGACGAAACTAAAGCCCCGCCCCCTCCCGTAGTCACACAGTCTTTCTATACTTTAACCTTTAGTTGTTTTATATTGGTTTCAACATTTATGGTCCTCTTTTTAAATGGAAGGTTTTTATTTTTAATTTGACATGTTTTATTGCTTTTATAGCACTTATTACAAAGATCCTATACATTTAGGACTTTTATAACTTTTATAAAATGTATTTATTTATTTCAAATCCAAGTCAGCCGCCCTGCAACCCTGAATAGGATAAAGTTACTAAAATCCAAACTTTGAATCTGTGTTTTGTTTTGGGGGGGGGGGGGGGGGGGGGGGGTCTGGGGGCGGGACCGCCAGGATTCAGCTCCCCATGACCCTGAATAGAATTATTCATGTTTAAGCCCCGCCCCCTCTCTGTCCTAGTGGCTGTTATTAACGTGTTTTAGACTGGAGTTTTAACCTTATGGAGCCACAATGTCCTCACATCGGTCATTTCCAGGCGGTCCCCACAAAGACACATGGACAAACACACCTGGTTACATGCAGGTTTAATCCGCCGCCTCACGCCGATGATGCGTACGCGTTGGTTTGATGATGGCACTGGGTCACCCAGACAACGGATGTGTCAATCCCAGAATCACCAACACTGACCCAGATTACACCCCCGCATGTGTGTGTGTGTGTGTGTGTGTGTGTGTGTGTGTGTGTTAATGCATTTGAAATACAACAGGACTCTGTGTGCTCACTCAAATATGATTGTGTGTGTGTGTGTTTGTATAATATATTGAGCGATGCTGTGTGTATTGTGTGAGTCGGGGGGGTCGTGTGCATTAATCTGGATTATATTCCAGGTCTGGAGCAGATGGAGGGGTGGGAAACAAACTGACGTCTGCAATGGAGATCATCGGTATCAAACGCACGGCAGACGCTGCACGAAGACGACACGATAAATAGAATATGATGCGTTTACAGCCACAGATATTCAGCGTTCGCTCGTCTACTTATAGAATATTTCCATTATTATCAGGGAAATATCAACATTTTATCACTGCATTGATCTGATTAGTGATCAAGTAATTCTTTCTTTTTCTTTCTTTTTCTTTCGTTCTTTCTTTCTTTCTTTTTCTTTCATTCTTTCTTTCTTTCTTTCTTTTTCTTTTGTTCTTTCTTTTTCTTTTGTTCTTTCTTTCTTTCTTTTTCTTTTGTTCTTTCTTTTTCTTTTGTTCTTTCTTTCTTTCTTTTTCTTTCTTTTTCTTTTGTTCTTTCTTTCTTTCTTTCTTTCTTTCTTTCTATTTCTTTCATTCTTTCTTTGTTTCTTTTTCTTTCGTTCTTTCTTTCTTTCTATTTCTTTCATTCTTTTGTTCTTTCTTTTTCTTTTTTTCTTTCTTTCTTTCTTTCTTTCTTTCTTTTGTTATTTCCTTATTTTTTTCATTCTTTTGGTCTTCTTTCTTTCCTTCCTTCTTTGCTCTTCCTTCCTTCCTCCGTCTCTTCGTGGTATTAATTACTGAGAAACATACTGATTGGGGGGGGTCCAACCAACTACCCAGGACTTTAACCAGCGTTTACGTTCGTTACGTTTTCTTCGTCCTAATGTTGGTTTTATAATGACGTCGTCCCGACAGACAGAAAAACAAACCTGCTGCACGAAAATCCTCCATAAAAATGTTAGTTTGAGTGACAGGAAAGAAGAGTGTCGACCCCCCCCCCTCTGGTCCCAGGTCAGTGCATCAGCTGGCCTGAGGTCTGGAGAGGACCCTGACCCGGTCTGGTTGAAAGAGGTTTGCCTGCTGGTATAAACAGGATTGGGACTGTGGTCTCCGGTCCGAGCGCCCCCCTTTCATTGATCCTGACCTGCGAGGTTTTCATGTCATTACTTTCACGACCACGAGAGGAGGCGTGTCACCAGAACGTAAACACATCACGTCTGTGCAGCGAGGGACAATGCTGTCGTTTCTCTGCCGACGACAGGCTCTTCCTCTCATTCTTCCAGTCATCTCAACATCTTCAGCTTTTAATCAAACTCTTCATCACACTGTCGTCTTCAGCTTTGAGCTGGGGAGCCTGGAAATACCTGGAGATCCTGGAAATACCTGGAAGCAATAAAGCGTCTTTGGACTTTTGTAGCTTTGAGTCAGAGTGACCTATGGATGGTGTATTGTGGCTCTGACGTCCCTTAGAAGCCACCCAGAGATTCACCTTTTAATCCCCCTCAACCTTTCACCTTCTCCTCCCTGGACCGCCGAGTCCCATCAGACCCACATCAGACCCACATCAGACCCACATCAGACCCACATCAGACCCAGAGACATCCTCAAAGCTGCATTATGCTGCTTATGAGCGCATGAATTGATCCGTCCGCGGCCTTATTGTGCTCGGGGCGGATTAAAGCGACTCGCTCTGAAAACGTAAACTCTGGGGACAAAACAAAAACCTGATTGGTCAACGAGGTGGATCTGCAGCAGCTTTACGGTGAATCTACGGAGAACGAACCCTGTTTATCAGCAGATATGAAGGTGTTTCCTCTCTAACGAGAGAGAAACGAGCCCACCTTCACCCTGAAACAGGCTGAACAGGACTGACCTCCACCACGTGTGCTGCAGGCCGGTCGGACGGCTTTCCCTTTCTTCTTTTCTTCTTTTCTTCTTTTCTTCTTTTCCTCTCAAACAACCAACATGTTTGCTTTCTTGTCTCTGAGGGCTTTTGGTGTTTTGGTCCCTGTAATAAGTCACCGTGCCTGTTTATTCACACATAACATTGTCTTTGTCATTTTGAATCCATTTGTAGATTGAGGTCATTTTGTGTCTCTTTGTTGTCATATTTTGTTTTGTTTTTTTTAACCTTTTTTGTCTCTTTGTAGTCATTTTGTGACTTTTTTTAGTCATTTTGTGTCTTTTCTTAGTAATTTTGTGTTTTTTTTAATCATTTTGTGTCTTTCTGTAGTCATATTTTCTTTTTTTGTGTTTATTTATGTCCCTTTGCAATCATTTTGTGTCTTTTTTTTTAGTAATTTTGTGTCTTTGTCCTCATGTTTAGTCTTTTATAGTATTTTTGTGTCTCTTTGTCTTTGACTGTAGTTTTTGTTGGTGTCTTTGCAGTCAAGTTGTTTATTTTCTGCTGATGCTCATCCATGTATATATGTGCATGTGTGTACATTACTCCCCCATCCCCCCAACATAGCACCCCACCCCCCAAAAAGAAACCACAGTCTAATTTGAACACCATTCTGCAGCGCTGCAGCAAATACACCACAACAAGTCATCAACGTGTTTACATCAGCTGATTAGAGAGAGACGCTCGGCCGGGTCGAGCCGGGTTCACCGCCGCAGACCGGAACGCTGGATTTCTGCCCACATGATCATGTTCTGTCTCCGTGACGACGTCCATGAACAGGACATTAAATTTACAAAAATGGAACAAGTTACATTTGGAGACTTTATATTAGTGTAGCATTTCGTGTACACCAATCGGTGTCCTCTGAGGAGCTACAGGCAGCTAGGGGGCGGGGCTTAGGTGTGTGTGAGGGCATCTGTGTTTGAATCATGCTGGACATCAAGAGAGAAGTAGGACCATTTTCTCATAGACTTCTATACAACCAGAGAGGAGTCGCCCCCTGGTGGCCAGCAGAGAGAAGTAGGACCATTTTCTCATAGACTTCTATACAACCAGAGAGGAGTCGCCCCCTGGTGGCCAGCAGAGAGAAGTAGGACCATTTTCTCATAGACTTCTATACAACCAGAGAGGAGTCGCCCCCTGGTGGCCAGCAGAGAGAAGTAGGACCATTTTCTCATAGACTTCTATACAACCAGAGAGGAGTCGCCCCCTGGTGGCCAGCAGAGAGAAGTAGGACCATTTTCTCATAGACTTCTATACAACCAGAGAGGAGTCGCCCCCTGGTGGCCAGCAGAGAGAAGTAGGACCATTTTCTCATAGACTTCTATACAACCAGAGAGGAGTCGCCCCCTGGTGGCCAGCAGAGAGAATGCATGTTTAAGGTGCTTGGCTTCACGTCTCAGACCTGGATCTGACCCACAGCTGATGTTTGGGGGTCCAGGAAGCAGAAGAGCACACTTAGTTTAACGGCTAGCTTCACTGTTTTGTTACATCAGGAGATGAAGGCGTCGATCACATGACCAATCGTGATGAAATGATGCAGATGATGTGGCGTCGTATAAACCTGGAAGGCCGACTCTGACTCGGTGTGAAAAGGAAAGCAGCAAAGAGAAGGAAGGCGAGCGTCTGACCTTCTGTTTTTAGCTTTTTCCCACCAAAGGGCTCTCGTTGTCGTGGTTACGTTAAATGTTGAGTCTGCACCGCTGATGTGTTTTTTTTGTTTTTTACGAGTCGCACCGGGACAAAGCCGAGCTGCAGCGGGAGGTTTATGGTCCCGGCTGTCAGGTGGACTTCATTAAATAAAGTGTTTATTGAGCTGCAGGCCTGCTCACATTCAAGTGGAAGTAACACACTTTACACACACACACGCGCGTTTCTGAGGGTGAAAACCACGTCCAGACGTGTGTGTGTGTGTGTGTGTGTGTGTGTGTGTGTGTGTGTGTGTGTGTGTGTGTGTGTGATTATATGGTTTTTACAGATTTTTGCAGGTCAAAAGGCTTTTTTAATTTTCTTGGTCTGGATTTTGTTCTTTGAGTCCAATGAAATGAAAAGGGCAGCAGATTAAACCAGCGACCTCTCCGATACCAGAACTGAACCAACGACCCGCCGTCGCTGCTTATTAAAGTAATGGATGTTTTTTTCGTGTTCCCCAGAGGATGACTCCCAATGACTTCAGCGACCTCAGGTTGACTTGGATTGTTTTTTAAAGTGAAGTATCTCAGCAACGACCGGATGGATTGCCATGAAATTTGGTGCAGATGTTCATTTTCCCCTGAGGATGAATCCCAATGACTTTGGTGTCCCCTGACTTTATTCACAAGCGCCACCATTGGGTTGACGTTGGTGCATTCATGTGATGTATGTCAGCAGTCATCGTGTTAGCATTGTCTTTGTGACATTGTTACATCATGGATGTGTGCAGGAAGCCGAGTTAGCATTTAGCATTTGGTTGAAATTGGTTGGTACATCGGATTTATTACATAAATACAAAGGAATTTATGTTTTTTGTAATTTTCTTATATGTATAGGTTTTCGATGTTACAACCGTTCAGTCCTGTGCTGCTTTTACTTTGAAAATCCAAAGAATGTAACCGAGACTCCTGGAAGATGAAAATCACCTAAACAGAAGGGATTCTTCTGCGTTCCCCTCATTGTTTCGCTTTGTAACATCGACTCTGGAGACGATGAGATGTTCGGGAGTTTACGTTGTAAAATCATCTTGTGGTCACGTCAGGAATGAGCTCGTTAGCGTGCCTGAAAACCTCCGACCCAAACTCTGTCGGGTCATGATTGCTCTGTGGGGGCGGGGTCTGTGGCGTTTAGCTATTTCTGCTCTGTTTGTGTGCACCAATCAGGTTGTCCAGGCCACTTGTTGAATTTATTTTTAATGTGTGACGTTTTCGGACATAAAAACCCGACTCGGTGTTTAAAGGCCTTTAATAGAAACTCCGTCTGATTCACATCTGATCAACATGTTTCAGGTGCAGCGATCCCCGTCGGCATCGACGTGCAGGTGGAGAGCATCGACAGCATCTCCGAGGTCAACATGGTGAGCATCCTACATCTTATAGCCAACTGAGTCGGCGGCTCGCAGCTAACAGTGCTTACTGTAAAAGTGCAAGCAGAGCTAACGGTGATTATCTGAGGGTTTAATTAATCAAATTAACCTGTTTTATGGTGTTGAAAACGCATTATATTCATGAAAGTTCATATATCTCTTAAAAAATAAGACGATTAAAGTCGATCCTCACGAGTTAAGCAAGTCATGTTCTTTACTTTATTTGAATATTAAAATTCAGGCTCTGCATTCAGGAATTTACGAGGATGGAGCAAAAATCATTTTAATATATTTAAATAGACTTGGAGGAGACATCTGTTACCTCTTAGAAAATGAGAAGCTAGACTTAGTTGTGAAAGCTGGAGCTCAAACAAAGGTCATGGTGTCCGGGCCGCTCTGACATCACTTCCTGTTGGGTGCTCCGTCTGCTCCGTGACCCCTTGGCGGCTCTGCTCTTTAACTCAAGGGCCACTTACTCGAAAACGTTTGATCGGGTTCCTCCGGCCGAGAGAGAGAGAGAGAGAGAGAGACATATAGATAGATGGTTGGGCGAGGGCGGCGGCGTCATGGCAGCCAGGACCGGAGCGGCATGTGGTCTGGACCCGGTCCACGTCAGGCTGCAGAGAAATCAGTCACACCGATACCAGGATGTGTTTAGGTCATGATGAAGATGAAGATGTAAATGAGTTGATGCAGACTTCTTGGTCGTGGCGTCCCACAGGACTTCACCATGACTCTGTACCTGCGTCACTACTGGAAGGACGAGCGGCTGGCGTTTCCCTCACGGACCAATCAGAGCAGGACGTTCGACTCGAGGCTGGTGAAGAAGATCTGGGTTCCCGACGTCTTCTTCGTCCACTCCAAGCGCTCCTTCATCCACGACACCACCATGGAGAACATCATGCTGCGGGTCTACCCCGACGGGAACATCCTCTACAGCGTCAGGTAGGACGCCGGGGGGGGGGGGGCGTGCGGGTTGTGACGGTCCACATTTCAGCCGAGGTCAGGGGTCAAACGTGTTGTCACATCCTTTATCACGAGAAACAGATATTAGACAGATTGCATAAAAGTTTAAATATTCTCAGCTTTCCAGCACTCGGCCCAGGCAACCAATCAAATCAAAGCAAGAGGCGGGCTGTATTTTTTATTTATTTATTTTTTTGTCCTAAAAATATCCCAGAAGAAAATGCAAACACAAGTTTTCAGAGAGGGAAGTTGACCTGCTGGGGATGCTCGATGAAAAGTTAGTGGGATTCATCCTCTGGGGAGCCTGAATATGGGTATTACATTATCTAGCAGGACACAAACAACAACCAAGTCTTTGTCATTATCCTGTGAAACCAAAAGCTTTGGATTGCCAGTGAAAGCCTTTTTCACCTGATCCTGATCTCCTGATTTCCTGATCTCTTGATTTCCTGATCTCTTGATTTCCTGATCTCCTGATCTCCTGATGTGTGTTTGTGTGTTTCAGGGTGACGGTGACGGCTCTCTGCTCCATGGACTTCAGCAGCTTCCCTCTGGACACACAGAACTGTTCTCTGGAGCTGGAGAGCTGTGAGACACACACACACACACACACACACACACACACACACACACACACACACATTATTTCGCTGCGTGACATTGAGTTATTGAACTTGGTTACTTTGCAGATTCAGATTATTCCACCAAAAATACAAATCATCGACTAAATAATGTCGTCATATTATAGAATCAAACCTTATTGATTTCTACGCATCAATAATTATAATCAGTATTTATGTTGTATATTATTACTCATGAATTCTACATCATGAGGACTTTAAAAACTTTTACTTGTATCAGAGTATTTCTGTAGTATTGTAGTATTACAATAGTATTAGTACTTTTACTTTAGTAAACCGTTGAAAATAACAAACAGCAGAAACTCAGACGCCAACAAACAACAAATCTGGTCTCTTTTTTCACTTCTCATCTTTCCTGTTTTTCCCCATGACACTGATCTCTCCTCTCTCTCTCTCTCTACCTCTCCCTCTCTCTACCCACACACACACACACACACACACACACACACACACACAAACAGATGCGTATAATGAGAACGACCTGATGCTCTACTGGAAGAACGGGAACGACTCTCTGAGGACGGACGAGATCGTCTTGTCTCAGTTCTTCATCGAGCATTTCCACGCCTCCAGCGGCCTGGCCTTCTACAGCAGCACCGGTGTGTGTGTGTGTGTGTGTGTGTGTGTGTGTGTGTGTGTGTGTGTGTGTGTGTGTGTGTGTGTGTGTGTGTAGTTAGAGCTGCATTCACAGTGCTTTACACAGACATTCATTGACGTTAAGATGTAACAAAACTGAGGACTAAAAGAATTAAAATCTTTGTTAAATATACAGGAAAGCTGCAGGAAACAGTAATGTTTTCCTGCCTGATTTAAATGAGCCAATAGTTTCAGATCCATTCAGAGCCTCGTAGACCAGTAAGAGGATTTTACCCCCCCCCCCCCCCCCCCCCCCCCCAGGTTGGTACAACCGTCTGTTCATCAACTTCATCCTGCGGAGGCACATCTTCTTCTTCATGCTGCAGACGTACTTCCCCACCATGCTGATGGTCGTGCTGTCCTGGGTGTCATTCTGGATCGACCGCAGGGCCGTCCCCGCCCGCGTCTCCCTGGGTAACGCCACGCGCTCACCTCCACGCCATTTCAACGTTCAGTGTGATGCCAGCATGTACGCGTATGACTTCCTCATGCTGCAGACAGATACACCATCAGACCACCGTAACAAGAAACACATCCAGTCTGTTAGAATACTGAATCTGTGGTGTTTTGAATAAAGGTCTTGAAATGTGTGTTCTATGTGAAGTGACGAGTTCCCGTCCACACGACCTCGCATGTTGTTCATGTCGGCTTTCCAAAGGTCAGAGGTCAGCGGTGGTGTTGTCTGAACACAGGTGTTGCTGCTTACACAAACACCTGCTGTGTCGTCCTGCAGGTATCACCACGGTGCTCACCATGTCCACCATCATCACCGGGGTCTCCTCCTCCATGCCTCAGGTAACGCTGCTGTTTGTGTGGCCTCTCAGGACCCGCTGGGCCCCCGCCGACGTCCTCACGCTCATGTGGGCTCTCAGGGTCTTGAGGGTTTGTTTTTTAAAGGACTCTGTTTGGGGAATGTTTAGAGTCCAGTCCTCCTGGTGGATCCCTGGAAGGGAAGGTCGTGATGTGTTGCTCCGACCTTCGTTCGGCTGAATCTTGTGAAATTGATGCTATTCTAGAGAAGTGTACTTCTGTTCATAAATGTGTCATAAATGTGTGTGTGACCTTCGCACACGTCAGTGGATGGTTTTTGTCCGTGGGTTTGACTCCGGGGTCTCTCCGCTCAGGTGTCGTACGTGAAGGCGGTGGACATCTACCTGTGGACCAGCTTCCTGTTTGTCTTCCTGTCGGTGATCGAGTACGCGGCGGTGAACTACTGCACCACGCTGGAGGAGATGAGGAAGATGAAGAGGGGGAAGGTACGGCGATATAAACATGACTCACTGTCTCACTCTGGTGGCCCAACACAGGCATTACAATCCATATGTTTTATTATTCTGTTTTTATTCAAAGATTCAAGGATCATCTTTTATTATTAGGCACAAAAGAAAATGTGTTTTATTTTGTTATTTTATGTTTCCTATATATTTTTCCTTTTATGTGGTGTTAGACTTTACTTTTCTTTAGGAGTTTATTTATTTTATTACATTTATTTATTCTATTTTTGCTCTATTACGAACTGGTGTTCGTATTAATTCTTACATACTTTATATTTCTAATCTTGTTTTCACGCTTTACTTTTCTATTTTAGTTTATTATTAATTTAATATATTATTATTTTATCTATTGCCGGTTATAATCTATTTGTTTATCAGTTATTTTCTTAAATATATATTACTCATATTGCTATTCTATTTTGCACATGTGTTAATATTACTTATTATTTACTTCATATTTATGACTCTATTGTGTTTTTTTATGTAATTTTAAGAGCTATATTTGTTTTAATAAAGTTGTATCTTAGCGCTGGTTAATTTCATTCATATTTTACAAACAAAACATTGTTTAAAATACAATCTGAATCTATATATTTAAGGTTCCATCTTGTCGAATGTTAACATGTTCTTCTTCTCTGTAATGATTTCAGATCCCGTCCACCTTCAACGCCAGCCAGGCGATGGCCTTCGACGGCTGTTTCCATGACAACGACCTTGAGCTGACTCCGTTCCCCCGCCTGGCGCCCACCCTGACCCCCGACCCCCTCACCACGCCTTCCCAGACCTCGGACGTCCGGCCCGTGGGGGGGACGCGGCTCCGCCGGCAGCGCTCGGTGCGTGAACACGTGGACCTGTTCGTCAACAACAGCTACATGATCGACTCGTACTCACGCCTCGCCTTCCCGCTGTCCTACCTGCTCTTCAACACCATCTACTGGAGCCTGTACTCCTGAGCAGCCAGAGAGCATGCTGGGGCATTCCTCCTCTTGACCCTTGACCCTTCGGCTCCGGCTTCATCATCTTCCTCACAAGGAGAGATATGAGGAGGAAGGCTGAAGTTGAGACTCAGAAAGTCTTTATTTTTTTTAAACAATCTGTGAACTCTTATCTTCTACTCAAAGCTCTTATTTATAAAAGTCTAAACGTCTGCATGAGGATGTCAAAGTGAATTTATTTGTGCTGCGGGGTCAAATGAGAAAAAAAAGAATGTCAAGATTTTCAGAAAACCTGCTGGGATGTTGGAATGAGAATCTGTGGCTCTTTTGTAAGCTTTGCAAGTTCTTTTAAACTTTTTACATTAATATTTTGATATTGATTGTTTTTTTCTAGTTTGCTAGTCTATAGCTCCTCAGTTAAGTCGAATTAAAAAAACAAGAAAAGTAAAAATTAATAAATACCCTTTTCTATTTTCAATACATCTTTATGAACAAAATAAAGAAAAAAAAGTGTTCAGCATCCACCCAGAGTTGCATTCCAGAGAATAAAAATGTATATTGTGGAACTAAAATTTAAATTAAGTGTAATTGAACTGTTAATATAACAAATAAGCAACCAAGTATTAAGGTGTATTTATTTAATAATATGTATTTCGTGTTGGGTAATGCACTTAGAAGCCTTAAACTGTCATTTAACTAAATAAACAAAATATACATAATAGGGAGTTTATAAAAAAAAAAAAACACCTGGCTAATTATGTTAATATTTGACGACATTATTTTAAATGTGATTTCTACAACAGACTGCTTCCTTTATGTTCAGAAATATAATAAAATAAAATAAATACAACATGAAATATATATTTTATTTTGTTTAATCCAGACTCTACATCCCTGCAGGTTCGACCGTTATGACAATTTACCGGGTTTTACTGGAACGCCAACCGCGGAGAGCGCGCGTGCGCTCGGGAGAGCGGAGGTAAACGTCGGTTTTTTTCCGTCAGTGGAACCGAACCGGACCAGAAGAGAGTCCGCAAACGCACCGCAAACCCGGAGAAAAACGAGCTGGACCTCAACGCAGCATCGCCAGCTGGACAGGTAACAGGTGAGTTCACGACTAACGGTTTTTTTTCCCTACAACAAATAATCGATGTTGTATTAGCATAGTTAGCTTCAGCTAGCCGTTAGCCTCATATTAACGTTACTGCTGTAGTTCCAGACGTTGGCTAGCTAACGGCTTCCGCGTTTAGCCTGGAATGCCGTTTAAGACACAAACAACTCTGTGAACTTGATTCACGTTTACAGAAATATATTTATTTATTATGTTTTATGATCTAAACCTCTCCAGCTAACGTTGCCGGACCATACAGTAGCCGTTAGCTCGCGTTATTACACGGTAGCTAGCTTCCAACTCTCACTGTAATATATTTTTATTGTAAATATTGTAAAAAAAAAAATAATAATAATAATAAAAATTGGTCGTTAATGAATCGGAGAAAGTTGAAACGTTAGAAATCCCGACCTAGCTAACGATAGCTTTTAACGGCTATAGTCTTTAACCAGACGGACATTTAGCCGTTAATTTGCCGTTAATTTGCCGTTAATTTCCAGTTCGTCAGCACGAAGACGGTTGATTGACCTCCACATACACGTAAGCTACACTTTCCTCCCTTAAAACGGGTCATTTCTGCTAGCCAGCTAACTAGCATCAGTGCTAGCTCAACGTGATTATTATTGTTAATGTGACGTAAAACAGTTAGGCACAGCAGCGTCTCACAATGACGATTAAGAGGTTAAATTAATTAAAACTCAACGCACACTGTTGGACGTTGTTGTCAGTTGCTCATCAATGCTCCTTTTATTGATCTGCTAGTTAAGTGTGATCATTAGTTGTCCTTTCATTTGTGGTCCTTCTGTAAAAAGCTGTCTCCAAACATCATGTTGGTTGTTTAGAGGACAATAACATCTCATTTAATGTGATGAACAAGTGACATCATAAGTAGACTGAATACTGACCATTGGATTGATACAAAGATGGAGTTTACCACAGCTGGAAGGGGCTGGAAAAGCATGGAAATGCACCTGGAAATGCTTGGAAAGTGCTTGAATTGTACTTTGAGAAAGGTGTAGGAACTTTGAAGAAACATTATTTTTTTTAAATAATGACTGAAAGTCACCAGGTTGAGAAATTGCAACCTTTAATCCAGTTATGGTGTCGGATAAGATGGGTTGGACAGTAATATCAGCCGCTGCCAGGATGATAAATGTTACCCTGAATATAGTAAAAAGTGGTTAAACTTTCCATTAAAACAGATCTCTCTGTGGTCCAACTATACTTTGATTTTGGATGGATGTATTATTGAAACTGGAATGAAATAAAAATACAAACTGATTACAACTATTTTATTTAAGATAATTCAGCTGTTAGTTAAACATTTGAAACCATAATGTTAAACTCCGCTAAACTGTTATTTGCATAAGTTGGTATAGTCAGTAATTATCTGATTAATAACAGTTTTAGTGCATATTGAAAGTAGACAATAGTGAGGTGACCCTATTAGATGGGCATCTGCTCGTTACAAACACACTTTGTAATGAGCGGATATTGTGACTGTTTACCGAGATTCAGTCTGCACTATTTACCAGTTTTAGTCCATATTGTGTAATCTGGTTGTTAGAGTGTTTCCATCATGCCAGCTGGTGTTGTGACTCATATCCTTCTCCCCCTCCCTCCCCTGCCAGTCTCCGTGGTGACCAGCTCAAGTCACATGATGTCAAACCCGCATCCAGCTCATCCACAGGTGCCGTTAATGCTCAAAGGGCTGGATCCCGTCTACTACTACTACCAGGTACCGTGAAGTTTACTGTCACTGCACAGTCAGGTAGTACTCCCAAATCTCCATACACAAAGCACATTTTGTTTGAAAAGTTCATGTCACTTTTATGACATATTATCAAAAATATTTGCATGCAACAGATGAATAAACATATAGAAATAATATATAAAGGAATTGTTACATACATGCATTGTTTTGAACAATCTGATTGATTGTTGGGGCCTTGGCGGCCTTGTGAGGGGAGGCAGGGAGGAGGCTGTGGGGGGCAGCGAGGGTGAAACTGATGTAAGTTAGAGAGGCATCAGTGGGAGGGGAGGACAAATGAATGGGGGGACGACAGGAAGGAACAAGGGGAGTTTTCAGGGAGGGAGAGGGAGGAGGAGTGGACACTGCTGCATTGCTGCTCTGTGATTGGTCACTGCTGGGCCATGTGCTGACCCCTCTCAAACTGTAGCCTAACTAGGGCTCCCGCATACATTCACACACACACACACACACACACACACACACACACACACACACAGTGTGCAGCCCTCTGTTGAGTGGCAGGACCATGTGAGCTCCTTCACATTTGCTATTCTGGACAGGGGAGGGGAAAACGGGGAGGGAAGGGAAGAGGCGAAGCCGGGGGGAGTAGAGGGTCTTTTCTCTTTCTGCATGTGGCTGAGCCATCGCGAGGAGCCGTTCATGATTTAGTCTCGTGTTGTGTCGGCTCTTAGTACAGTCTGGTGTTTTATTCCCACTTTAGGCCAGAGAGGATGGGGTGCTGCTTTAGTAAGGAGCTCTACCCCCGCCCACAGAGTGAGAGGAGCAGTCTGTTACAGCCCCCGCTACACGATGGGCTCAGTGAGGTGACAGACCGGGTCAGGCGACACGCCGCGGATGTAGCTCAGCATGTGTGCTTGGACGAAGAGGAGACGTGTGCGGCGGACGGACCGGCCCTGACGAACACTCTAGAAGATGAGGACAGACACCCGGAACTGGACGGCAATGTGTCTGTGGAGGCGGCCGTGGTCAGCGTGGACAGCAGCAGCGTGGACAGCAGCAGCGTGGACAGCACCACGCACAGCGCAAGGGATCTTAATCCAGCCAGCACTCCCCAGGAGAAGGGGGCTATTATTAACACAAGCAGCACAAACATACATGCAAACACGGACACAGAGCCAGGCATGACACATGCTTCTCGGCCCAGCTGTGCACCGGCTCCCTACATGGAGGTGCCCACGCAGAGTCCAGCCAAACGGAGGATTTTAGAGAATGCAACACGCAAGGCTCAGTGGTTTAATCAGCTCCCAGCCGGCCAGAAGCACCAACCGGTGAAGTGTTGGTCATCTCCCGCCAGGCTGCCCTCTGCTCCCTGCCAGGGCAACGTCACCGAGAGTGAGGCGCCGGGTGACCAGCCGCCGCTGGTCAGCACGTGTCAGGTGACACAGCTGGTTCCCCCCGACGCCGAGCCCAGGAGGGAGGAAGGTGACGAGGTCTGTGTCGGCGCCACAGCGCTGTGTCAAGGTTTTGAAGCGAGGACCCAGAGCTTCTACAGCATATGTCCCATCGACGCTGATGACCTTGAACATGACCAGATCCACAGCCAGTCCCCAACAGCTGGAGCAACACACTCACCACACACAGCTGAGATGGAAACAGCTGCTCTGCCCTCCACGGTGGAGGCTCCGGTCTCCAGCCAATCACACAGCGAGGCCTCCGCAGCCTGTGACCAGCTGTATGTCACAGGGTCTAACATGACCAGCCAGTCACATGATGAGGAACCAGCTTCAACGCCGTCACGTGCTGCAGAACAGTCGCCCTCCGTCCTTAAACAGACCCCCTCAGACCAGTCACCCTCAGCAGAGGAGACCACCTTACCTCGTCCTGTTGCATCTCCACAGCTGGTTGACCTTCCACGTGACCCGCCACCGCCGCTGCCGCCCGGCAGTCAGACACTCAGCGAGGAACCACAGGCGTCTGTGTCAGACGATGCTCAGCCTGAAGGTTTGAACGGCCAGACAGTTGCAGAGGACGAGAAGGATGAATCCATGTTGATGACGTCACCCGCAGGTCAAAGTGCACGTGTGGAGGAGGAGAATGAAGTTGTGCGGGCTGAGACAGTGAAGGCATGGCAGCAGAGTGGGAGTGAGTGTTTAGAGGAAGAGAGTGTGTGCTCGAGGGACCACACAGCAGCAGAGGAAACCGTCCAGTTCCAGGAGGAAGAGTTGGGTCAGAGTGTGGTTTCTGACTTTACTCATCTGGACCAGTCTGAGCTGTTAACAGAGCAGCACATCCAAAGTTCACCACCAGCAACTGAACCTGCTGAACCTGCTGAACCTTCTGAACCTGCTGAACCTGCTGAACTGGAGACTTCCCGCTCCAGTTCTCCAGAGCTGGACCTCGACCTCGACCTCGAACCGCCACACAAGGAGGAGGTGGTTTTGCTTCCGTCTGGAGGACAGACTGAGGTGGATCAACCCTTCCTGCAGAGCGAGGCGATCCCCGTGAGTGTCTGCAGAGGCCACAGTGAGGATGATGATGCTGGTTACAGTGGCACAGCAGACACGACTCTCACCCAGGTGTCCTCCGTTTCCACCGTCTCCACCGTGTCATCGCTGCCCGGTGAACTGAATGCCTGTTCCTGCCACTCTAACCCGCTCCCAGACTTTAAAACCCCGTCTCTACAGTCAGACTCCTTCACATCCAACCAATTAGATGTCACTTCAAACGATCCAACGTTTGAAGTGAGCAGCGCTGAGACCTCTGGTCAAGACGTGGACGCTCCACTCACTGAATATGAGCATGGCGATGACAGATTTGATGACTGTGAGAAACGGCTTGACGGTCCTGAGGATGCCGAGGTGTCAGAGGAGCCTGTTCAGGATGTCTTCATGAGCGAGGATGACAGACAGGCTGTCACCAGAACAGAAATATGTCAGAGCAGCAAATATGTTCCAGAGTTACCTGAAACGGCTCGAAGCTGGTCTCAGCTGGAAACCAGTGCTGAAGACTGTGACTGTGTCCCAGAGGTGTTACCCTCCAGCGTTTCCCCTGACTGTTTCCACCCTGCTGACTGTTTACCTGAAAGTTCATCAGGTGGAATCCACTCAGAGGAAGTTAATAGGATAAATAATCCTGATTTACAGGAGGAGACGTCTGCACACGACAGTGATATTCCTCCAGAAACTCCTGATATCTCAGCTGCTGAGACTCCGCCCCCCGACCAGGTCCAGGACCAGGTCCAGGTCCATACCAGCATCTGTGAAGGCTCACATGTGATTCCTGATGACCACGGCTGTCCGGATTACAAAGACTCCGTTTTGGACGGCCAGGAGGACCCCAGCCTGATCCCCGTGGACCCAGGTCAGATCGATGCTTACGCCTCGACTCCGTCGTACGAGATCCACTTCCTGGGTCACCAGCCATCTGCTGTGACCTCCGAGGAGGAGGAGAGGGAAGGAGGGATGAGGGAGATGGTGTCTGAGCTGCTGGGAGAGGACGTGGACTCCTCCCTCTGCCTCCTCTACCCCCACCCCTGGATCAAGCTGGGTCTGGAGGAGACCTGCGGGGTGTGGGCCCAGGGAACGCCCGACGCCGAGCCCGTCCAGGGTGAGAGCGTGACGGGCACGGACGTGGAGATCCCGGCCCTGGTGTCGGAGCTGCAGCCGTCCATGGCTCTGCTGGGAGCGTACCCCTACAGCACAGTGATGCCACAGGGACGCTGTGTGTGGGACTGGCACACGGACTGCACTCAGTCTGTAAGTGTTCACTCTTCATCCCAACAGTCACACTGAGCAGGTCAGCTCTACACATCCACCCCTGGACCTGAAGCAGGCCGAGTCTTTAACCAGGACACTGTGTTTGTATCCATGTTCACACACGTCCTTCAGACTGTCACAGCTCTGATGTGGGTTCTAGACTTCCTTATATAACCAGGCTGACTCAGAGTCTCCGTCCTCTGGTGGGAAACAACCGGTGGATCAGCTGTAATGTCATTTATAACTGAGAGTAAATCTGTAATAACATTACTCTTTTAGCTTTGAGAGAAATTAAATATGAATGTATGGATTTTATAACACATTTAACTATTAGATATTAGGTTGAATCAGATTCAGTGAGAGCTACTAAATAATACTTCTTCTCTCTTCTTGATGTGAAACAGAAGCTATTGTCTGCTGTCTTGATATTCATTCATTTGATATTTTTAAATAATAATAATCATGTTTTTTAAAGCCTGACTTAACTTTTCTTGTTAGATTAATTTTGTGCACGTTGTGTCTTTTTTATTTTCAGGGACCTGTTGTTGCCCCGACCCTTAACCCTAATGCTGAGGTCTGGACCAATCACAACTTTAACATGGACGTCCCTGGCCCCGCCTACTTTCAGGCTCCGCAGCCGTGGCTGCAGTTCCCCGAGGATCTGACCAATCACAACGGTAGGCTCAAACCCATCCCTGCTGCATGTAAATTCTGGCGTGTTTGTAAAATGCTGTGCGGATGTGTTTTAGGATCCGAGCTGGAGTTCCAGCTGGAGAGCATGGGCCTGGCCGAGGCTGCTGCTGAGGCTGATCCCAGCACAGCAGAGTACCAGACGCTGCCTGCTGAGGATCCTCTAGGTAGTGGGGAACCCGATCACCCACCTGTCACAGGTAGCAGCTGGTTTTTATATGTTTTTATTGATAAAGCAATGCCTTGCTCAGAGGATGGTAATGAACTCCTTTGGTTTCAGATAAGACCAGAGAAGAGCTGAGGACAGTTATGGAGTCCTTCCTGACCAGGTACCCACTCACCTTTCTGCTGAACAAGTCATGTCATCGGGTAGTTTACATGATCACACGTTGTCTCGCCGTCTGGGTGGTTTGTCATGTTGGTTTTACTGACGTGGAGCAGGAGGTTGAACTTTCATGGTTGTTTGTAAGGTGAGGTCCTCCTTGTCTTCAGTTCAGTGATGTGGTTGTTGTCCCTCTCCTGTCCTCAGGGAGCACCTTGGCAACGACCTGTACCTCAACTCCCAGATGGACAGCGACCAGTACGTTTCCATCGCGTCCCTGGCCAGCCTCGACAGGATCAAGAGTCTCAGCACGGACCTGGACCTCATCTCCGACATCTTGAAATGTCAGTGTTTGTTTCTGTGTGTCTGGCTGATATTTGTTAGAATGGTATTTTTAATAATAATAATAATATAGGTCTTCATTCATTCAGATGTTAATATTATATATTTTTTTATTGTTATCTCTTTACAATCATTTACATTTCTCAGAGTGAGAGTGATAAATGTGGATGATTGTTGAGACATTCTCTTCTCTGATTGGCCGACAGCCATGCCACTGGTCCATGTAGCTCCATGTGGACAGAAGGTTCGACTCCATCAGGGTCGATGTGTCATCATCCTGCGTGAGATCCCCAACACCACACCTCAGGAGGTGAGAATCTGACTCCTCCTCCTCCTCTCTTTCCTTCCCCAACCCCACACCTCAGGAGGTATGAATCTGACTCCTCCTCCTCGCCCTCCTCCTCCTCCTCCTCCTCTCTTTCCTTCCCCAACACCACACCTCAGGAGTTATGAATCTGCCCCCCCCCCCCCCCCCCCCTCCCCTCTGCTATGTGTTTGACATGATGTTGTGCTGCAGGAGGTGGAGGCTCTCTTTGAAGGGGAGAATCTGCCGAAGTTCCTGAGCTGTGAGTTTGTGAGCAACGATAACTGGTTCATCACTTTCACGTCGGAGGCCGACGCCCAGCAGGTAAAATACTACCACTGAATCAAAGCTCCAACTGATGTTTTTGAATACAGCTTTGAATGTCTGTCAATATATTTTAATGACGTTACCTCCCCCTGTCTGTGCTCGTCTTCAGGCCTACAAGTACCTCAGAGAAGATGTCCGGGAGTTTAAGGAGAAACCCATCATGGTGAGGATGAAGGCCGTCACTTCCTTTGCTCCAAAAAACGACTACGGACCAACTCAGCTGGAGCCGTGTGGCGACCAGTACAGCTCCTACTTCCCCCCAAACCCCCTCCAGCAGCCCTGGATGGTGAGTTTAGTAGTGCATCCACATCAGCGTCTGTTGTTCCAGCCCGTTTAATGTGTGCCGTCTGGAGCTGGCAGCGTGATGGAGCTGTTGATGTTGTTTTTATCAGCAGCATCACACACTGATGAATGACTTCATGAACGGACTCTCCAACTTCAAACCTTACAACGCTCGCAGGCAGAGGTAGCTGCTGCTCACATCACTGCACACATTTACCAGCCACCAAATATCTCCACCATCAGACTTTGTGATGACGTGTGTTCTGTAGGAGAGGCTGGTCAAATTCCGGAGACCGACGGTCGTCCAATCAGAATGATTCCTCACACCCGTCAGAGCAGCCGCCGGCGGGGCTCCCCTCCTCTCCGATGAGGTCGGGTCGAGGGCGCCCGCGGGGCAACGCGCGGCGCCAGGGCCGAGGTGGAAGGACGGAGCCCAACGGCCAAGTTGTGATGCCCCCTGCTGGTCCAGGAAGGTAAGGAAACAACGTGGAGTCGGGAGAGCATGAACTATTTCAACGGCCGAGCCAAGTTCAATCTTTGTGTTTCACACTTCAAAGAACAGTTTTGTACATTTATAAAGTAATATGAATCAATCTGGTGCAAAAAAGTAGAAGTACATTTAGGCTTCTCAGAGGGGGTTGATGTGTGTGTGTGTGTGTGTGAGGGGTGGGTGTGTGTTCCATGTGGCACCAGTAGATTCAGTTGTAGTGGTGTAAACCTCCCCTGAAAGTCGGCCTGGCCGTAGTGCAGCAGCATCAAAGGAAACATCGTTCAGCTGGAAAACAAGCAGATAAAGATGGAAGAACACGGTGAAGTCAGCGAGTCAGAAAACGGCAAAGACAATAAAACCATAAAGACAGAAGACGTGAATTTTTAGGTTAAAGCCTGAATTACACTTAATCATCAAGGCGTTGCCATAGTTACAGCCAAGGCTGCTGCAATGAAGGGAGGGGTTTCTAGCGGCGTGAGTGTCTCCTCCCGTTACACTCACTGTTCATGATGGTGAAGGTTTGCTCATGATAATGATAACGGTGCAGACGTGTGGCCCACATTCAGAATACAGCATGAGACACTGTTAATGCATCGCTCTGCTGTGTCCCAAGGAGAGGACACCCGGGCCCGAGGAGCCGAGGCCACCCGAGGTCATGGGACCGGTCAGCTGGGAGAGCTCACGTAAGTCACCTGGTCATGTGTGTTTGTGTGTGTGTTTGTGTGTACTGACTGTGTGTGTGTGTGTTTGTGTAGAACGCACCGAGCCATTCACCTCCTCGTCAGCCGTCTCCGCCCCCTGAGTTCGACCTCGACAGCTTCCCTTCTCTTCCTACGGCGAACATTGTCACGGCAACGACACCTGCAGTCAACGGCAACGTCAAGGTGACCAAGTCTCTCTGCCTGACACACACACACACACACACACACACACACACACACACACAACCAGGTCCTTCAACCCCAGTCTCTTCTTCTTTGGTTCATCACAGGTTCCCGTGAAGAGCAGCAGTCCGTGTGCATCGCCACCAACGGCGTCCCACGAGCCAATCACAGAGCCGTAAGTGTCCCCGAGACGACAGCCGTGTAAATCCTTCCATTCTTCGTGATGTGCCAGCGTTGCGGTTGTGATGGCGCCGGCTGTGCTCGGTGCAGAGTTCAGCAGTGAGTTTGTTCTGCTGCTGTGTGCAGGAATGTGAAGGAGCATGCAGAGACGAGCAACGAGGCCGACCCGGCTCCGCCCACACAGGAAGCACTCACAGTAAGACGAGTTTTCAAACCGGTCTGTCTGAAGCAGCACATGTTAGTTCAGTCTGGACAGTTGGGACAGGATTCAGGCTTTTAGCTCTTTGGAGCCCTTTTGTAAAAATGTCCTTCTTGATCCTTTGAAAACATCAAAGTCCCTCAACATGGAGTTTAGTCAGAGTGAGCTGGATTTGAAAAGTGATCCAGCATAAGAAAGCCCAGCTCAGTGTTGCCAACTGTGTTCTAATACGAGAAGTGAGCAGCATTCGCTGAGAGAGGTCAGCCTTACCGTCCTGCTACAACCGCAGGTCGATGATGTCACGAGGATTTGCTTTAAAAACGCGGTGCTGACTTTGGTTTTACGTGCATTCTGATTCTTATGACCTTATGTTTGATCCTTTATGAGCATCAGCCAGAGTGGAAATATGACCCGACACTTAAGATCAATGATGATGTTCGCTGTCAGATCAGTGCGATGACACACTTGTCTCTGATTGGCCAGGAGTCCAAGAAGATGAGCTACGCTGAGATCTGCCAGAGAGCGTCCAATGAGCCGGTGCCACCCGCTGACCTCGCGGGTCCCGACCTCTCCGAGCCAGCCGTCTGAGCCCGCTCTGTTGCCACGGTGATCACATTGCGTGTGAAATAAGACAATTTATTTTCTGAATGTTTGGGCATTAAATAAGCTGAAGATGTTTTATTTACTGTGTCGCTCACAGAGCAGAAGACGAGTGAGTGCCATGTTGCCTTTTTAAATCAACTCCAACTGGTTCAGGACTCCAGGACCTTTGGGGGTCCGGGGTCGCCAGCCGCTCAGGTTGTTTCAGCTATTCAGCTTTCAGGAAGGAAGCCGTGAAGAAGAATCTGTAAATGTGTTTGTGCATCTTTAACGTTGAGTTAGTTCTGCGATCGCCACGTTTGGATTCCGTCTCGTTTTTCCGACGGCTCGTCTTTGATCGTTTCTGTGTTTGATGTTTTCTTGTTGTACAGGACGTTCCACCGTGATTTTTACTTCCCCCCACATCTGTGCTTTTCTTTAGTCTGCAGGGCTGCTGTGGACACACACGATGCTTTTTATCTAAATGTTAGTACGAGTCGCCCAGTCTGTTTCCATTCTCAGACTTTAATGAACCGAGTCCTGGGAGCATCAGACCTCTGTGTTCATTCGATTCCCTTGAAATGCACTGAATGCATCAATACTTCATCTGCATGACTTTTTTTAAATTTCATTTTAGAATGTACTTTTTGAGTTATTTCTTTATTTATGTGAGAAATGAGTGTGTTGAGGCTTTGGTTCCACCTGTGCTGAGTCAGCGTCGCCCCATGAAGAAGGCTGCTCCGGGTGGCATCAACGCTCACACACCACTGGATCTGTTTGACAACTTGAATTTGATTGCAGTGAGTCTGATGCTTTTGTTTTGAAAACACCATTTTAAATGTAAAGTAGTTGCCATGGAGACAGAGCAGGCATGGTTGTGGTACGTGTTATTTGTCTGTATAGATGTACATGTTATTGAACAAATATTAAAGTGCCTTTTGAGTTAAACATAGATAGATATATATTATATATATAGTTAGATAGTCATCAAGGCTTTTCTCCACCAAACTCATGTTCTTCTACATTCCCATAAAGTTATGTTGTCTTTCTCATTCAGGCCTGAATGATGCTCTGCTGCAGTGTCGCCCTGTCTCACGGCCTCGCTGTGGTTCTGTCTCACAGCCAGCAGATGGCAGATGAGTCACACTAGAACAGTTGCTCACTTGTTTACAGTGAGGATGATTGGATTCCTGGAAGGCCACAGGCATAATGAATGTGACGAATCACGCTAATGAAATGAACTGTATTAGACGGACAAATTAATGCTCGCTTATGTGTCGGCGCCACATCAGGCTCGTTCAATCCTGCTGGGCTTAATTAAAGACTGCTTGACCTTGTGATATTAATCATATTCTGATGAGCGTTAGTTTCCACATGCATGTGGACGTAAGAAAAAGGCAACCGGCAGGGCAATCTATGAAAGAGAAGAACATCACTGACCAATCATTAATTAGTTATAACTGCAGATGTTTGGCTACAAAAAAAAACAACAACAAAAAAACAGAAAAAGCTGCTGATTTCAAAATGACATTGTCTACTACACGTTCTGCCTCGGGCTAAATCCAGCAGGAAGTTCAAATTAAGTCAAGTAAAACATAGAGGAAGGAAGAGTTGTGGCCATTTTCATTAGTAGAATATAACATTTTTGGTGCCTTAATGTTTGCTCCATAAGGTTGTTTTTAAGCCAAATACACATTTAAAATACAGTTTTAAGGAAGTCATGAAGGAAGACCATGCGTTGTGGCTGAAAGCTTCTGAAAATTATAAGTGCTAAGATTTTAATCGCCTTTTAAAAAAACTCCCTATTCGGAACTGTGCTGCATGACAACAAAAATAAAACCCTGAATAAATTATTTAAAAACATTTTTTAAATACATTTCTACATAAGGAATATTCATGATAGATACTATTTTAAATACTAAATAATAAAAACACATTATTATATATAATACGTTATTTTTGGTTAAATTAACAAATAAAT
This sequence comes from Eutrigla gurnardus, assembly GCF_963514095.1. Taxonomy (NCBI): domain Eukaryota; kingdom Metazoa; phylum Chordata; class Actinopteri; order Perciformes; family Triglidae; genus Eutrigla; species Eutrigla gurnardus. The sequence goes on along the minus strand of NC_139929.1, from coordinate 1,368,901 downwards.
AAATAAACCCAGCAAATTAAAAATATATAAAATACATTTCTACAAAACGAATATTCCTTATAGATACTATTTTAAATACTAAATAATAAAAACATTATTATATATAATACGTTATTTGTGGTTAAATTAACAAATAACTAAATAAATCGAGTCAAAAACAAATCCGCGGTTCAGGCGGAAAACGACACCGTCACTGTGTCGTGTAGGTGTGGTTGCTCGCGGCGCCCCCTTCCGGTGATGACCGGCACCGCCCTCCTTTCCTCCGTAGAGTCACGTGACACCCGCGGCAAGAAGCTGCAAACGGCGCTGACTGTGTGGGGCTGCGCGAGCCCTCCTCGTCATCCTCACCAGCACCCTCGCGACCACCGCAACGGCAGCGTAGCGACCGACCGAGCCACCGGGGTCTTCACCGATTCGAGGAGCCGGGCGCCATGGCGGGTCCCCGTTAAAACCGGACCCACATCACCCCCCTTTGTTCTTCCTCGACGCCGCGGAGCTTTTTTTTTTTTTTTGTTACCGCGCCTCCGCCGAGGAGGGGCCGCCGAGGAGAAGCTCTCTCCCTGTCCGAGCGACGGAAGGAGGAGGCGGGAGGAGCAGCAGCAGCAGCAGCAGCGGCGGCGGCGGCGGAGGAGGAGGAGGAGGCGGCAGTTTACCGGGGAGGTGTTTTCTACAGCCCGAATGGCGGACCGCGAAGCGTCGCCGATCCCGTTGGAGATCCGAGCCCGGCTGGCGGAGCTGGAGCTGGAGCTGTCAGAGGGTAAGACATTATTAAAAGGGAGGCGAAAAACAGCCTCCCTCCTCCTCCTCCTCCTCCTCCTCCTCCTCTTCCCCTCCGTTATACCGTTATCTCACCACCACCTTCATCATCACCATCCACACCGGCAGCCTACTAACGGAATCTAACCGTTCATTCCTGCGGCCCCCTCCTCCTCCCCCTCCTCCCTCCTCCTCCTCCCCCCTCCCGCTCCTCCCATCCAGATGTTTGTCAGCCACCGGCCTGGCCAGCTCTCTGTAGCCGGGAGAGGATGAGGGCAGAGCGGGAACACACTGCGGGGTTCGACCGCTGCCCTTTGTCTGCCGTTTTAAACACACACACGCGCGCGCGACCGGCCCGCCTGGGTCCGGGAACCGAACCCCTGTTTGTTTGACCTTGAGATGTTGACACAAATCTACCTGTGCGCGCGTGCACGTGTGCGTGTGCATGTGCGGTTTAATAATAGCATAGCGATGCACCGCTGCGTGCCAGCGGCTCGGAGGGCCAGCGGGCTCTTTGATGTCTCCTCTTCCCTCCGTGTGTGTTTTTTTGGGCCTGCGGAGCAGCTGAGGATGAGGAGGATGCTGGGGAATATCACCCCCCCCCCCCCCCCCCTCTCTCAAACACTCTCTATGGATCTCAATCACAGCCATCCTCGCCCGCTGCTCCTCCGGTACGACCCATCTCACACAGGAACATGGCATCTCTGCCTTATATAATGGGGGGGGCATATTTTATTCATGCGGGGCTCTGAAGGCCTACATTGTGAGGGAGGAAGCCCGGATGCATGCTGGATGAGAGCCACCCTGTTGCCTGAAACGCCCATTTCTCGTGGATTCATCCCGCTGTGTGTGTGTGTGTGGGGGGGGGGGGGGGGGGGTAACGCTGTTGCTTTGCAGCAGGAATCGAACGTGTGGCTGAAAAGGTGAAGCCTCAGCTTTTTACTCATCTGTCACTTTCTGTCTGCGTAAAACCTGCAGCGCCGTGCAGCCGGAAAGCCCCCCGGGTCTGGGGGTCTCCAGGATGACGTGGGGTAGATTCTGGGGGGGCAGATGGCGTGAAAAGGTGGGGGGGGCACATTTATAGGAGAGAGAGGATCTGTGGCGTTGATGCCTTTTGAAGAAACCCGTCCTCCAACACATCAAACCCTCCCTTCTCCTTCTGATCAGCCTCGTCATTTAGAAAAGCTTTTATTTTCTCCCACTGCAGCGACAAACACACACACACACACACACTCTCACACACACACACACACACACTCACACATACACACACACACACACACACACACACACTCTGAGGTAAAACTGTGGCAGCTGCAGGCCTATCGGAGCTCCTGATCCAGCCGAGAGTGTTTATCAGAGCAGAACCTGCTGCTGGCAGATGTTATTAATGATGGAGACGCGGCGGGAGGAAGTGGGAACGCCAGACAGCCAAACACTCCTTCAGGTGTGAGTGTGTGTGTGTGTGTGTGTGTGTGTGTGTGTGTGTGTTGAAGCCTGACAGACTGTCCTGACTGTGTGATGGACGTGTCAGTGTGTGTGTTCACAGAAAACAGAAGGTGTGTGTGTGTGGTCACTTCAAAATAAGCGTGGTGTCCAGTAGATGATACGTCTTCTCAAAGAAGATGAATATTATATTTCTTCTCCGCGTTTGCTTGTTTTGAAGAAAAGCTCATTGACGGTTCCGTCTCTAAAATGTCTTAAAATGTCCGTCACACTTTCCCAGAGCTCAGATTGATTTCTTCAAAACAACCAGAAACCCGAGACACTGAGCCGATCAATCAATTCATTGATTGACAGCAAATGAATCTGACAAAAAAACCCAAACAGCTTCTCAAATGTGAAAAGTTGCAGTTTTTGCTTCGTTTTTTCAACACTGGTAAACGGAATATTAATTATTGGAATGTTGAATTTTTGGATTGTTGACCAAAAGATTAGTCGGCAAAATAGAAATTATCCAAACTTGTCTCAATAAGTCGTCACTTTATTGCCCTGTTGCTCAACGTCGTCGTTTATTTTTAAGTAAATCTTTTCATTCAGAAAAAACAGGGAATGTTTGAATGAAAGACACAAAGGTTTTATCCTGTTTAGAATAATTGTGATGTATAATATCATACCAATAATTATCAAAATGTGCTTAAATCATCCTGCAAACACATTTTGGAACAAGACACACATCTTCTTTAGTGGAAATCAATCAAATCATCTTAAATAAAGTGATCATAAATCATGAGCTCTTGCATAAATAGAGGATAGATACATTTGTACATTTTATTTAAGTAAAAATGTATTTTTTGTCATGTATTTTCAAAGTCAGGTTCTGTTTTTATACTGTACAATCATTCCGATAAAATCTATATAGATATTATTTTTTATCGTGGGTCCACGATAAATGAACCGCGTCACCTGAACCGCATCACCTGAACCGCATCACCTGAACCGCGTCACCTGAACCGCGTCACCTGAACCGCGTCACCTTAAAGTAAGCATTAACGTCTTGCATGGTGCGGCTGTAGAACCTGTGGTGTGTTTAATGTCCTCGGAGGTTTTCGTTCTGAGGCGTCTGACCAGGAAGAAGCTGATTTTGAACTTGAGGAAACGTCCTCAAATGTATATTTAATCAACATAAGTGCTGCTCAGGTGTGAAAGTGGCGGCACGGTGTTCTCCTCTGCTAAATATTTCACATCAAGCTTGTTTTTCCTCTCCGTTGAATTTTTGATCGTGGCGATGCACGCCCACTTTCTTACAGATTTTGGAAAATGCCGTACTGCATGTTTTTGAAGCGTGCAGCTCTGGTTTTTCTGTTGTATACGTATGACAACATTTGCGGCCTGAAACGCAGTGTTTCAGCTCAGTGTAGGTTTGTCTGGATGTTTCTGCCTCAAACTCCCGAAACACACCATCTTTACTCGGACGTTCAGGAAGAATCTGCGTGTTGTTAAATTCAAGCTCAGTGGATGGAACGGTTGTAAAGCTGCTGTTGAACGCAGCTTCAGTCAGTGTCGTTGGGGAGTTTGTCATTATTAGAGGAGATGTTCTGACAGTAATATTGAAATCTGGAGCTGTGATGAGAATATAAATATTATGTGATTGTGACATCGACGTGGATCTGTTTCAGTGGCATCCTCACTTTTATTTAGATCTGTTTAGACACCAGAGATTTTTACTCTTTAAAATAAAACTCCAATTATGAGTCGATAACTAGAAATAATTCAACAACTATTTTGATATTTATTATCATAAAAAACGTTATTGTTCCAGCTTGTGAAATGTGAGAACTTGCTGATTTTCTGGTTTAGCCCGTTAGCAACATTTATCTTAATAGTTAAACCTGTTAGCAACATTTTAGCCTGTTAGCAACATTTCTCTCTAATAGTTTAACCTGTTAGCAACATTTTAGCCTGTTAGCAACATTTCTCTCTAATAGTTAAACCTGTTAGCAACACTTTAGCCTGTTAGCAACATTTCTCTCTAATAGTTTAACCTGTTAGCAACATTTTAGCCTGTTAGCAACATTTCTCTCTAATAGTTAAACCTGTTAGCAACATTTTAGCCTGTTAGCAACATTTATCTTAATAGTTAAACCTGTTAGCAACATTTTAGCCTGTTAGCAACATTTCTCTCTAATAGTTTAACCTGTTAGCAACATTTTAGCCTGTTAGCAACATTTCTCTCTAATAGTTAAACCTGTTAGCAACATTTTAGCCTGTTAGCAACATTTCTCTCTAATAGTTAAACCTGTTAGCAACATTTTAGCCTGTTAGCAACATTTCTCTCTAATAGTTTAGCCTGTTAGCAACAGTTTAACTTGTTAGCAACATTTCTCTCTAATAGTGTAGCCTCTTAGCAACAGTTTAGCCTGTTAGCAACATTTCTCTCTAATAGTTTAGCCTGTTAGCAACAGTTTAACTTGTTAGCAACATTTCTCTCTAATAGTGTAGCCTCTTAGCAACAGTTTAGCCTGTTAGCAACATTTCTCTCTAATAGTTTAGCCTGTTAGCAACAGTTTAACTTGTTAGCAACATTTCTCTCTAATAGTTTAGCCTGTTAGCAACAGTTTAACTTGTTAGCAACATTTCTCTCTAATAGTGTAGCCTCTTAGCAACAGTTAAGCCTGTTAGCAACATTTCTCTCTAATAGTTTAACCTGTTAGCAACATTTTAGCCTGTTAGCAACATTTATCTTAATAGTTAAACCTGTTAGCAACATTTAAGCCTGTTAGCAACATTTCTGTCTAATAGTTTAGCCTGTTAGCAACAGTTTAACTTGTTAGCAACATTTCTCTCTAATAGTGTAGCCTCTTAGCAACAGTTAAGCCTGTTAGCAACATTTCTCTCTAATAGTTTAGCCTGTTAGCAACAGTTTAACTTGTTAGCAACATTTCTCTCTAATAGTTTAGCCTGTTAGCAACAGTTTAACTTGTTAGCAACATTTCTCTCTAATAGTGTAGCCTCTTAGCAACAGTTAAGCCTGTTAGCAACATTTCTCTCTAATAGTGTAGCCTCTTAGCAACAGTTAAGCCTGTTAGCAACATTTCTCTCTAATAGTTTAACCTGTTAGCAACAGTTAAGCCTGTTAGCAACATTTCTCTCTAACAGTTTAGCCTGTTGGCAACATTTCTCTCCATCTCTCTGAAGATATTGTAGATCCTGCTTTATATTATCATATATTAATAGCCAGGTGATGTTTTTGTGACATATCCGACTACTACTTGGAGGCGATCTGCGTTGCCTCCAGCTAACGCCACAACGTCGGCTGTAAAAAGGCTCGTTGAGGTTTGATTCCTGCTCTGTTGGTCAGAAAATTCTGATCAATTTGAAGGAACAAAATCTAAAAAACAGAGACGTGATTGTTGTTTTAAAAAGAAGGCAGTGAGGCGGTGACAGCTCATCGAGCAGCGAAGCGTCGGCGTGTTCTGGAAATAGAGCAGCTGCCAGTCATCAGCCGGAGATGACGTCCGCCTCCGACGCCTGCTGGGCCTCGCCGGAGTACAATGGACGGATCCGGATCTGTGGGCTGGTCTGTGTCCCGGTCTGTGTTCTGGTCTGTGTCCCGGTCTGTGTCCCGGTCTGTGTCCCGGTCTGTGTTCTGGTCTGTGTCCCGGTGTGTGTCCCGGTCTGTGTCCCGGTCTGTGTCCTGGTCTGTGTCCTGGTCTGTGTCCTGGTCTGTGTCCTGGTCTATAATGGGACTGTTCACAACGAGGGAGACATCTCTGATTGACTGAAACTCGACTTAGATAACAAACAGCTATGTCTCCATGGAAACGTCATGCTCGTTAAGTGTTAAAAATACTCTATACTACAACGAGACACTTTCCATGTAACCGCAAATTCATGTTAAAAATACACGATATTTGTGCTGGAGATAGATTTGTAAGTTGGCAAACTACGGCATCACCAATTTAATTTATTATCAATACAAACAATAAAAGAGGATTAATGCTGCGTGCTTCTGGGCAGACAGCCAATCAGAGAACAGATCCTCTCTCAGTTTTAAAAGTCAGACGTTTGTAGGTCAAGTGAAGATTGTTTTGTTTTTTTTAAGAGACAATTCAGTAAAAATTCTAAGCAGACAAGAGATGATTTGAATTCCTTTTCATAATCAAGTGATCGAGCTGAAGCCCGAGCTCATCACAGACTCTTCTTCTCTGGTTTCATGAGGGCGGGGCTTACCTGCTGATTGACAGGTCCGTTTACAGTCAGACCAGAAAGCAGGGGATGCTTCAGGGGGCGGGGCTTACCTGCTGATTGACAGGTCCGTTTACAGTCAGACCAGAAAGCAGGGGATGCTTTAGGTAATGAAGACCGTCAGCTGTGTGTGGCGTTGTCATTTACTTCCTCCGGTGGCATCTTAACCCAGAGTGTGTGTGTGTGTGTGTGTGTGTGTGTGTGTGTGTGTGTGTGTGTGTGTGTGTGTGTGTGTGTGTGTGTGTGTGTGTGTGTGGCCCCTGGTCCTGCTGAGGACACATGCGTTGCAGATCCAGTGGATCCACACGGGTCCCTGCATGTGAGTGTGATGACAGCCCAAGGTCCCGACGCATGACGCATACTTCAGTGTGTGTGTGTGTGTGTGTGTGTGTGTGTGTGTGTGTGTGTGTGTGTGTGTGTGTGTGTGCGCGCATGCCTGCTGGAGGTAGATTTGGTTACCATGGCGGCTTGTGGGCAGACTGGCTGTTTATGATGATGTGATAAGAACGAGAGAGATCAAATAAAACCGGATGTTCAGGGTCAAGACAGCAAGGAAGGATGGATGGATGGATGGGTGGATGGATGGGTGGATGGATGGATGGGTGGATGGATGGATGGGTGGATGGATGGGTGGATGGATGGATGGGTGGATGGATGGATGGATGGATGGGTGGATGGATGGATGGATGGATGGATGGATGGATGGATGATGGATGGATGGATGGATGGGTAGGAAGGCAGGTACATCTATATTTTTTCTCTATGAAAAGGGGCGTGGCCTTGACGTTTTGCTGTCAAAGAAGCCATCAGATTGTTTTACAAAAAGGAAAGTGTAACAGACTTTTTCCCAACTTTACTTATAAATATTTCATAGACTCAATGAATCAAAATAATCCCGAGATGAGCTCACAACCATGAACTGCCAGTTTTGGCGTTGGGGGTATTTCGTTGAGGATCTGGTGGACAAACATCCAGGAACAGGAGTCGGACCCGTCAGGGATGATGCGTCCGCTGCAGGCGGCCTCGCAGCTCTGTGGTCAACCTGCCAACGGCGTCTCAGCGGGGCAGCAAGACTCCAACGCCATCGATCCTCCCTCAGCTGTGAGCCATGAAACAGCCACGAGTCGGAGCAGCGAGGGGAGTAATTAGGCTGCCAATACACACACACACACACACTGGCAGGTATCATTACGCCACCTCTCACGTCTGATGCTCCAAATCCAAGATGGCAGTCTCGGGCCTTTTTCTTTTTTACTACGGGAGAATCGTTGCTAGGCAACACCCTCCCTGCTCCGCTGCACTGTGAGTGGAAGATGGCGTCTCCCTACGGACCTGTGTGTGTGTGTGTGTGTGTGTGTGTGTGTGTGTGTGTGTGTGTGAGAGAGAGAGAGAAGAAGCAGGAATGTTGTTATGCTGCGGTTGATCTGAGAAAAGGCCTCACTCCGATATAACACACTCACACACTCACACACACACACACACACACTCAAACACACTCCCAGAGCAGCACAGATGAGCAGATTGGACCCAGATGTTCTGGCCATCGTCCACGGTCAGATTGTGAAATGCAGACTCTTGTTGTTCTCTCTCTTTCTCTCTCTCTATCTATCTATCTATCTATCTATCTATCTATCTATCTATCTATCTATCTATCTATCTATCTATCTATCTATCTATCTATCTATCTATCTATCTATCTGTCTATCTATCTATCTATCTATCTATCTATCTATCTATCTATCTATCTATCTATCTATCTATCTATCCATCCATCTTTTCATTATTGTTATTTTTTCTGTCTGGAAGTGTTATTGTTTGAATTCATCCATGTTGTCTGACTAAATCCACTGATCATCTACTCCAAACTCTATAAATGACAGATCAGGATGTAGTTGTGATGAATGATAATATAAACAGGTTTGACCTTCCTCCCGTCTCTCCCTGCTGTTCATCCCCCTGTTCACCTCCCACCTGATCAACGCCTCCTCGCTGTCGGTGCTGCTATCTGCGTGATACTTGTTGACACAAACAGATATTTATAAGATCTCCGGTTGTTGTGAGTTATTATTGTGATGAATCTGTCAGCCGACGCCGTCTCACCGGCTGGACTGGTTCCACCAGTGTGTTTGATTGGTTCCCCTGTTGTTGGCGAGTTAAACCTCCGCTGGAAATCAGCTCAGAATCAATAATTGGAGAACTGGTGCCGGGCAGTTTAGCAGCATTTAATGGGGACAAACGAGGAGGTATTAGCTCGTATTAGCCTGCTGTGAGGCCCCGGGGGGCTGTGATTGACAGCTGGAGCTGGAAGAAGGGGGGGGGGGGGGGACATCAGTGGTAGCCTAGGCAACCAAAACCCCTTCAGGGATTGTAATGAGCATCTCCGTTTCCACGGCGCCACACTGACCTCGCTGTCCTCCGTCTCTGCTGCGTCCACGGTATTGTTGTCAAACTTCTGCTGGTGAAGCTCCGCCTCTTCATCAAGCGGAGGATCAAATATCAGGTGGTCCCCGGGTCTTCATCTTCGTCTGCTCCCTGGGTCTTCGTCTGCTCCCCGGGTCTTCATCTTCGTCTGGTCCCTGGGTCTTCGTCTGCTCCCTGGGTCTTCGTCTGCTCCCCGGGTCTTCATCTTCATCTGGTCCCCGGGTCTTCGTCTTCGTCTGTTCCCCGGGTCTTTGTCTTCGTATGGTTCCCGGGTCTTCATCTTGGTCTGGTCCCCTGGTCTTCATCTTCGTCTAGTTCCCGGGTCTTCATCTTTGTTTGGTCCCCGGGTCTTCATCTTCGTCTGTTCCCCGGGTCTTCGTCTTCGTCTGGTTCCCGGGTCTTCATCTTGGTCTGGTCCCCAGGTCTTCATCTTCGTCTAGTTCCCGGGTCTTCATCTTTGTTTGGTCCCCGGGTCTTCATCTTCGTCTGTTCCCCGGGTCTTCGTCTTCGTCTGGTTCCCGGGTCTTCATCTTCGTCTGGTCCCCGGGTCTTCATCTTCGTCTAGTTCCCGGGTCTTCATCTTTGTTTGGTCCCCGGGTCTTCATCTTCGTCTGTTCCCCGGGTCTTCGTCTTCGTCTGGTTCCCGGGTCTTCATCTTGGTCTGGTCCCCAGGTCTTCATCTTCGTCTAGTTCCCGGGTCTTCATCTTTGTTTGGTCCCCGGGTCTTCATCTTCGTCTGTTCCCCGGGTCTTCGTCTTCATCTGGTTCCCGGGTCTTCATCTTGGTCTGGTCCCCAGGTCTTCATCTTCGTCCGTTGTCCCGTGAGGTTTTTCTGCTCTTCCAGGTCTCCATCAGTGCGGCGGACTCGTCTTCTGTATAACACACACCAAAGTTGAGCCTCAGACGTGCGTGGACCAGAGACCTGGGGAGCCTCAGTGGACCAGAGACCTGGTGGTCTTCGTCATGACTCCCGCTTTGCTTTGACAACATTATAAAACACAGAGCTGGCAGAAGGCGACTCTCCAAGAGAACGATCTACATGTTTCCTTTCCACCGTCATTATTCATCACATTCTTCACTTCTGTTTGTTTTATTTCTGTTCCTCACGTTTAACCTCTAATTACCAGTCGAGGGAGAGACGTTAACAGACTGACAGACGAGGGGACAGTGGGTGCTTTTAATGTCCAACGAGACGCCGGCACCTCCCCTCCGGGTGTGAACGCCGGCAGACGACGCCAGGACGATGTGTTACCGGATCTAAGACTCTCTGTGTATCTCTGTCTGTTTGCAGGCGACATCACTCAGAAGGGTTATGAGAAGAAGAGGTCCAAACTGATCAGGGCATATGTTCCACACGCTGGAGGTAATTTAGTGACCTCTGACCCCTCAACACACACATAGCAACGTGTTCCCCATATCACCACTAGGGTGTCGATCTGCCATCGTCTCAAATACAGTCGCCATCAGTGGACGCAGGTTAAATCTCCCTCGGCCCCGTGGTCGTAACGTCTGTCAGGCAGCAGCAATATCACATTATTATTATTATGATTATTATTATTTGATTTATGTTGTTATTTCAGATTATTTCTTTTGCTTCATGATGTCAGAAAAATATCATTTTTCTGCTGATTCATCATCTCCATGTTTGTTTCTCTTTTTTTCTTTGCACTGTTTTTATTGCTTTTGTGAAACGTGTTTGTGTATATCTGTGTGTGTGTGTGTGTGTGTGTGTGTGTGTGTGTGTGTGTGTGTGTCCGTCTGCCTGCCTGCCTCTCTAGGTATGGAGGGGCCGATGTCTCATCGGGCCCCGCTCGGCCCGCCCTCCGCGGCCCGTTTCCACCGGCGGCGAACGTCCGGCACCAGAGACGAACGCTACCGATCAGGTACGGAAAATACAGGAGGACGCATAATCACTGCTGTTAATGAATATTTAATCAACTCGACTTCTCTGTTATTGTTAGCTGATGTTTCCTCCACAGGTTGTACAACCTTCATGCTAGGAGGTTCTTTTATATCCTGAATTGAATCTAAAATATGAATTCCAACTAATCAAGTCACTAAATTTGACATTAAAAAGAAGAGGCGTCGCTCGGTTGGAGTCTAGATGAGTTTCCTCTTCAGACTATTCATACATCAATATTAATTTACATTTGAAGCTAATTAGATTGACATATTACCAGTGATATCTGGCTCCTCCCACTGAGGTGGAATCAGTCTAATGTGTTTGATTTAAGAGTCCTGGTGGGAAACAGTGCATGAGTGAATGTGGTCTTCCTCCCTCAGACGTCCACACCGAGGCGGTGCAGGCCGTGCTGGCGCGACACGTGGAGAGGAAGGTGGCGGTGCCCATGCCTTCCAAAAGACGCTCGCTGGTGGTGCAGACCTCCATGGACGCTTACACGCCTCCAGGTGACGAGTCCATAACACACACCTGCACACACTGCAGCTGCAGCTCCAGATGTTGGATGGAGGAGTGAAAAATCATGGAATGAAAGGGAAGAGGTTTTGGGTTCACGATATACTCAAAAATATCGGGTTCAGACGCCAAAATACAGTATTTATCTGTGATTTAATATCAATAACCAGATGAAAAGGATGCTGAAATAACTCCATCATGATGGTGATCAGTAAAAAGTGCTGAGTCATGCTTTGTTAGGTCTGTCTGCAAGACCACAAGATAACTGCTGTTAAAACGCTGGTTTTCTGAATGGAGTCTGGTTGATGGTTGCTAGGCTACGCTAACATTGTAGCTGCTCCATCAACACTCCATATAAGGTCAACTAGACATAAATACAGCAGAGACCTTGTTGTTTGGACCACAGACAGTCTCTGGTTCCTCCACATAGTCTGGTCTCTGGACTAATGTGAGCTACTATCTAGACCTCTGGGGGACCACAGACAGTCTCTGGTTCCTCCACATAGTCTGGTCTCTGGACTAATGTGAGCTACTATCTAGACCTCTGGGGGACCACAGACAGTCTCTGGTTCCTCCACATGGTCTGGTCTGGTCTTTGGACTAATGCAAGCTACTATCTAGACCTCTGGGGGACCACAGACAGTCTCTGGTTCCTCCACATGGTCTGGTCTGGTCTTTGGACTAATGTGAGCTACTATCTAGACCTCTGGGGGACCACAGACAGTCTCTGGTTCCTCCACATGGTCTGGTCTGGTCTCTGGACTAATGTGAGCTGTGAAGTGAAGAGGTCTCAGCTGAACCGGGTCCCACTAAGCCCAGTGACCCCAGAGATCCTGCTCCGTGCCCAGACAGGATTATGTTCTTCAGAATGTTCATTCCCCCCAAAACAACAAAAACATATGTTGTGAGGCGTTCAAAGCCTCCAACAGTAAAACCAACCCCAGACGGCTGTGATGTCACCATGAAGTCGTGTCTCTGAGAGTCGACCTTTACCTCCAGTATGAGCTGGTGGGATTGGACCTCATGAGAGCCGATGTGTTGATGAATCTTAATGAAGGAAACCTAATCATTTTTTTCACCGGTAATTTGCTTTTTAACCTTTTCGGGGGTAAATCCCTAAGTGGAGCTGACGTCTCCCTCATTACTGATGTCCCTGAAGGCATCGCTCTGATGTCAGATTTCTGTGTAACACAGACGATGTTTGTTAACACGGTCTAAACTCAACTGGTCCTTCTGGTCGACGTGAGTTAACAACGTTTTTAAGAATCGTTTTGCTCCGACGGCGTAAAAACTTCCAACGATTGTTGTTTCACTGAATGGAGACCGTTTTTAAAAGTGGGAATCTGTTTGTCATTAAACGGCTCGCGTGACGGAGCTCTCTTTGGTCATATTAAATCTGTCTGGAGGTTTTGAACGGGGCTTCCTGACCCTGCAGGTCGATAGAAACGGACAGTTTCATTTGTGATTTTTAATATCGAGGAAATATAGATTTTTATGTTTTTCAGTTAATCCTGAATCCCAAACCTCCTCTTTTTGGTGTTTTTTCCTCCTCATCTGTTTTTAAAGCAGCATTTTTTACTAAAACTGATTTGTTTGTTATTTAATCTTTTATAAATACCCAACAAAATGTTAATTTACATTTATATTTTTTAAAAACTGTATTTAGTAATTATTTAGTGCACAGTACACACAAACCTCCTACTGACTATTACAATAATATATAAAAAATATATCTATAGATGTATAGATATATCAGTAGATGATGGGGGAAGAAAAAGAAGAAAAATATTGAATATATTTTAAAAAAATACCTGTAATTAAAATAATAAATACATTTTGAAGGGTGATAGATGCCTCAAAGCTCGTTAAACATCTGTATCACAGGGCTAACCAGTTAGCTTAGCATAATGACTGGAAGCAGGTGGAAACTGCTAGCCTGGCGCTGTTTAAAGGCAACACAACGCACCTAAAGCTCCTTCAGCCACACGTATCTAAAAACTGACACACCGCCGTTTTCAGTGTTGTGTTGATGTTGTGATGATGTTGTGTTGATGTTGACCTTGTGCTGACCTTGTGTTGACCTTGTGTTGACCTTGAGTGAAGGCTTGCCGGTAACGAACCCTGACTCTCACCAGGCCTGTCGCCCCTGTGCTCAGACTCGTCGTCGGGCTCGGAGGAGGAGGCGGGGCCGGGCGACGACATGTCGGGCATGGAGCACTGGATGAGCCGCCCGTCCCACCTAGGCCCCGCCCACCTGGGCTCCACCTCCTCCTCGTCCTCGTCCACGCAGAGCGGAGGCAGCGGCAACGCCGGGCGGCTGGCCGACTCGCTGGCACACACGCACATCTCGCACCTGGCGCACACACACCTGGGCCACACACACCTGGGCCAGCTGCACCACCAGCAGAGCCACCTGTCCCAGTCGCACCACGGTAAGACCCGCTGGTTTCAGGAGGGGGAGGGGCCTGGAGTCTACAACGCTCCGTGTCCCTCCACAATAAGAGCACCTGTATGTTAATGATGTAAAAGTCCCTGAACACACCTGTGGCGTGCTGCGTTCAGGTATCGGCCACCTGTCCCTGAAGAGGAAGGGCACGCTGAGCGTCGCCGAGAACGGAGGATCTCTGCGGCGATCCTGCGAGTTCGGATCCGACATGCTGTGGCCGCCGCCGCTGGAGTCAGACGGTACGTCCTGCTGCCCGTAGTCAGGGGTTACCATGGGAACGGACTCATCTTGTCGAGGTCCGACAAAACATCTGAACATAAGATAAATAATCAGTATATAATAAATCAGATTTTTGAGCACAGATCAAAGAGATTGAACACGTGATGAATATGAATCATGAAAAAATATGATGCGTTCTTACATCAGCTAGTATTTCAACCAGTAGACTGTTAACGCATCACATGTCTAACTGTCCAGAACACGGCGGTAAACGTGACCAATGAGCTTCTCCATCTCCCCCTCCAGAGAACCACTCAGCCCCCCCGGACGTGACGGGCTACTCCTCTGACTCCACCCACTCCCGCGCCGAGCGCCACCACATGGCCAACATGGGAACCATCGCCAGGAACACGCAGAAGTACGGCAACGCGGAGCGCATGGAGACGGGCGACGGTAAGAAGAGAATTACTTTATTAATCCCAGACTGGGAAATGATTATGTCACAGCAGTGAGTCAGCAAAAAACACTGTACATCTATAACATTCATATAAAAACACGATTTATACCGTGTATAAATACAGTGCAGACATATACAATAAACAATAAGAAACTATACAAGAATAAACAATAACTATTACTATGAAAATAGAGTCCAGAGTTCGCTCCGTCTTTTTTAAGCTCCTCCCCCCAAACCTCGGTATGAACTCAAATCGACCAATTACACTGCGTCATGTCACTCCTCTGGGGTTTTTAAGGAAAGCTGCCTTTTCTTTTCAGCGTGCTTCACAATCATGCAGTTAGAAAAGTGACAACGAGCGAGTCTGCGGTCCAGTTCGGAAGAAAGACATTATTATTATCACGACAAAAACACCTGAGGTTTGCAGGGATTGTTGTTAACGAGGTAACCAAGCTCCAAGCCTAATTAGTCGACCCACTATGTTCCTATAAACGACTCCGGCTCATTTCTCTAATACATGTAGAATGTAATATATAACAAATAACACTAAAACACTCGTTCTACTGCCTCACCAAACTCTGTTCTCAAATTTATTACTTTAAAGTTTCTTTAAATATTCATGAGTCGATTTTCTAGATATTTATTATCGGTTTATTTCTAAAATCCGCATGAACGTCTTCTTCAAATCAGATCCACCACACAGCTCTGATTTCAACAGAAAATACTTGTTGAGGACCATAAAAGGCCATTTTTTAATGGAGTCTGGTGCAGTGTGACATCACTTCCTGCAAACTTCACAAGGATCAGTTTTAATGATCCCTCCCCTTCCCCCGGCTGTCTTCTGCTGTTGAAACCTTTGCGATGTTGCTTGTAGGTGAACGTTTGTCTTGTAGTTTTCCGGTACCGGGGAGAACCGACGTTCTAGGGTTGGGATCACGAGACCCAGGACTTTTTATTTCCACTGCGCAGAATTAGCCCCAAACAGGAAATGATGAGATATTTTAATGTCGAGGGAAACTGTTGTTGTTCAGCAAGTCGTATAGCACAAATTAAAATTAAAAAACCAAATCTGTATGTGTGTGGGGTTTTTGCAGGTGTTCCAGTCAGCAGTCGCGTGTCCGCTAAAATCCAGCAGCTTGTGAACACGCTGAAGCAGCCTCGCAGACCTCCGCTGAGGGAGTTCTTTGTCGATGACTTTGACGAACTTCTGGAGGGTTAGACGCCGTCTTTCTGATTCTGTCTGTCTGGTTTTCTTTCACGTTATCCAATATGCTCTTTCATCACGTCGGGAGTATCATTCTCCTTGTGTTCAGCTTCACTTCACCTCATTGTGTCGTAAATAACGGCCGTCTGTCAGCGGGGGAACGCCGTCAGACACGGCGCCGAGGTGTCAGAGGGGGGCGTGGTCTCTTCTCCGTGGTCGTACGAGGCTCTTCTCCGTGGTCGGCTGTGGACGGACGTTAGACACCTCAGTCAATCAGTTTTTAGTGGACGCTATAGTCAGAATACATTTCCTCACTGTCAGACAGGAAACCGTTCTCTGCCACCAGACTCCATTGACAAAACCAGTGGTTTAACCTCCCAGCAGTGGTGAGTTCACCGCTGCCTGGATTAGTTAGTTAGGTTGAGTTGTTGTGACTTTGGTCCGAGGTATAAAATTGCCGTTTTTGCAAATGGAGTCTGGTGGTAGATTATGGCAGTGGAAATATTACACAAACATATATACACATTTTGTGTTTCTGTGTCTGCGTTTATCCAACAGCTGCTTTTTGTTGCTCAAACTGAAGTAGAGCTGAAACGATGACGAGATTGATCAATTAGTCAACGGATAATTAATTGGCAACTATTTAGTTCCAAACTTACAGCGTATAATAGGATGTTTTATAAATGACAGCACACAGCGGTTTATTAATAAAAAGCTTCGTAGACGGCTCGAGGTCGAATCCTGCAAATCCTCCATCTGCTGCCTCCGGTGGCCGTTTCTAAAAATGAAATCTGCTTCCGTTAAATCGCACATTGTTTAAACTTGACCAAATTTAGTGAAATGATCTTGATCTTAACCTCTCGGCACAGAAACCAATATTTTTTACATTTAAGTCCTAAAAGGCTGTCGAAAGAAATCAATATTTGTCAGTTTCTTCCTGTTTTAACTGACTTATTGATAGATGTATTCATAACACAGTAGCATTTAAAGTGTTGTAGTAGAGTTTAAAGGTATTACATATAATATACTATAAATACTTGTATTTAAATTTAAGAGAAGCACTACTTTTTTGTAATATTGGGAACTCCAATAAATAGCTGAAATGTTTCATAGTTATTCTGATAGAAAATGAATTGAATGGGTTGTAAACACAGATTTTGCTCTAAACTAAATATTAAAGCTGAGTTGTCGTTGTTGATGTCTGACGCCGCTGTCCGTTTCCTCGCCTCCAGTCCAGCAGCCGGACCCGAACCAGCCGCGGCCGGAGGGCGCCGAGATGATGCCGGTGCGGGGCGAGGCGCTGGGCGTGGTCACCAACTGGCCGCCGTCCCTGGAGGCGGCGCTCCAACGCTGGGGGACCATCTCCCCCAAAGCCCCCTGCCTCACCAGCCTGGACACGGCCGGCAAGCCGCTCTACGTCCTCACATACGGTAACCGCGCCGCATCAGCTGGTCACTTTCACGTAGAGATGTACTATATGGAGAGGGGAAGCCCCGCCCCCTTCGGGTGTCGCCCATAGTTACAGAAAAATATACGTTGTCAGATGTTTTTTGACCATGAATTAAAATCCCTCTCTTTCTCTCCCTCTATCCCCCCCCTGTCTCCTGTGTCTCCCCCTGTAGGAAAGCTGTGGTCTCGCAGCATCAAACTTGCCTACAACATCCTCCACAAACTGGGCAGCAAGCAGGAGCCCATGGTGCGACCGGGAGATCGGGTGAGTCACCCCCTCCTCACCCTCCTCCCCCCTGGTTTCTGGTGGTTGAGGGTTTCTTTCTGTTAGTTTCTATGGTTCATTCATTAAAGACACGAATGTCTTTGAACTTTGTGAGGAGATGCTTATATTCCCATTCACATATATTGACACCACTCATGTACAGCCTGTTAGCTTAGCGTAGCCTCTCTGACCAGGCTCCGCCTCCCCCTCTCTCCCCCAGGTGGCGCTGGTGTTCCCTAACAACGACCCCGTGGCCTTCATGGTGGCGTTCTACGGCTGTCTGCTGGCGGAGGTGGTCCCCGTTCCCATAGAGGTCCCCCTGAGTCGCAAGGTACCAGATCCACCTCCAACGCTGTAGTTTCTCTCCCGGAGGTCAGGTGACGCGGCTCTGCAGCGCCCCCTCTCTCCCCCCCTCCCTCCCCCATTCTGCATCTGTGCTGCAGGATTTTCCATAAAGTTTCAGCTGGAGAAACGGTGCAGCAGTGCAGCAAACCTCACGTTTTTTAATATCACGTGGCTCGGGTCCAGCTGTTTGTTTTTTATTATTAGATTCTCAGATGACAAAGCGAGCCTAACTGTCGGCCCCTCCCCCTCCCTGTATCGTCCAATAGGATGCCGGCAGTCAGCAGATTGGATTCCTGTTGGGCAGCTGTGGCGTTACCGTGGCGCTGACCAGTGACGCCTGCCATAAAGGGCTGCCCAAGAGCGCCACGGGGGAGATCCCACAGTTCAAAGGTGAGAGAGTCGTCCATCATCATGTGAAGCTGTCTGTCTGCGGGGGAGGAGGCGCTGTCTCACTGCGCGGCGTGAGACACGCTCAGAATGAATGAATCGCACAAAAAACTCACTCACTTCACACTCTCTTGTTTTTGTGTGTTTTCGGGGAAGTAAATTATACAAAAAATACAAAATAATTGTATATAAATGTAATTTGTAAATTAAAATGTTAATACAATACAAAGAAATGACTAATGTCTTTGTATTTTATATTAAAATCCATTTTCCTTCTTGTCAAACTTAATATTCTTATGTAAAATATCCCAAGCAATAATTTTATAATATTTTATAAGGACTTAATTGAAATCCTAATTTTGCAGCACTCAAATATTCTGAGTCTGGGGAATAAATCACAGCCAAGAAGATGGAGACGCTCTAATTTCTGACTCGCCGTCACTTTAAGTAGTAGAAGTATGTAATTACCATCAGCAAAGTACTTAGAAAGTATCGACGGTGCAGTAAAAGGCTCCCTGCCAGTGTTTTACTGTTATGATGTTTCTGGATTAATGTTACTGCCGCATTGATGTGTACGATGCATCCTAATAGAGCGCTGCTCCCCGTGGGTTCCTCTGATCTCCGTCCACTGATTCACAGCGAAGCCTCTACGTGGACGAGCTCATCATGTTAGAACCTCGTATTTACCAGCTGATCCAAGAGGTGTTTAAAAGAGTTGATTTAGCTGCAGGAGGACAACACTTCATCCATTCTGTGAGGTTTTACCTGGACAGGAAGTAACTCAAGCTGTATGTACCTCCCAAGATGTCCTGGAGAAGTAGAAGTACCTTAAATGTGCAGAACTTTCACTACTCATGTATATAAAGGGGTTGGTACGGTGCTGGAAACCTTTGAAAACACTTGAGTTTTAGTGTGGTGTTTTCAAGGTTAATTTAGACTAAAGGTCTTGAAATGTGTGTTATATGTGATGACATCTATGATAGAACAGAGAAAAGAAGATCTCCATATCTGAGGGACTGAAAACAGCATTTTCTGACATTTCTTTATGAAAAATGACTTTTGATGATGAACAGATGATGAAAATAGTTGGTGATTATATTTCTGTGGATCTGTTAGTGGAATTAGTTTTCCTTTCATTTGTGGTCCTTCTGTAAAAAGCTGTCTCCAAACATCATGTTGGTTGTTTAGAGGACAATAACATCTCATTTAATGTGATGAACAAGTGACATAATAAGTAGACTGAATACTGACCATTGGATTGATACAAAGATGGAGTTTACCACAGCTGGAAGGTGCTGGAAAAGCATGGAAATACACCTTGATGTGCTTGAGAAGTGCTTGAATGTGACTTTGGAGAAGGTGGAGATAAATGCATTCTGGTCTCTTGCAGGTTGGCCCAAGCTGCTCTGGTTTGTCACGGAGTCCAAGCACCTCTCCAAACCCCCCAGAGACTGGTTCCCTCACATCAAGGACGCCAACAACGACACGGCTTACATCGAGGTGAGCACAGATACACACAGACACACACACACACACACACACACACGCACACACACAGACACACACACACACGCACACACACAGACACACACACACACACACACGCACACACACACACACACACACACACACACACACACTCTCATACACACTTGGAAAAGCTACTCTGAAAAAACATGCGAGGTTTGCAAAAGTGACCATGAGCGTTTTCTCCCCCAGTATAAAACCTGTAAGGACGGCAGCGTGCTGGGAGTCACAGTGACGAGGATCGCTCTGCTGACGCACTGCCAGGCTCTCACACAGTCCTGCAGCTACACCGAGGGTACGCACACACACACACACACACACACACACACACACACACTCCAGCTTCACCATTTAACCCTCCTGTCCCTCTTCGGTCTGCAGCTGAGACCATAGTGAACGTTCTGGACTTTAAGAAGGATGTGGGCCTGTGGAACGGCATCCTGACGGTAAGCCCCGCCTCCTAGGGGTCAAAGGTTGCGGGAGCATGACCTTAATTTCCCCTTCGGGGGGAGGGGGGGTAAAAGCAATACTTTTTAAAGCTCGGCAGCTAATATTTGAGATACGGCAGCCAAACCCTGCATTTGAATAATTATCATCATATATACAGGAAATAAAAAACCCATCAGGTTAAAAACGTATGATAAGATACGTATCTCCCCACGGGATTAGCATAATAGTGCCCTTAGTTTGATCACTTTATAATGTTTTATAGACGAGTGTGTGATGTGTGTGTGTGTGTGTGTGTGTGTGTGTGTGTGTGTGTGTGTGTGTGTGTGTGTGTGTGTGTGTGTGTGTGTGTGTGTGTGTGTGTGTGTCCTGCAGAGTGTGATGAACATGATGCACGTGATCAGCGTTCCCTACTCGCTGATGAAGGTCAACCCTCTGTCCTGGATCCAGAAGGTCTGCCAGTACAAAGGTCAGACCCCCACAGTCCACCTACCACTTGGCTCCGCCCCCTCACCTGTCCGTCAACATTAATATGCTGACTTTCTTGTCCCCCCCTGCAGCCAAGGTGGCCTGTGTGAAGTCCAGGGACATGCACTGGGCTCTGGTGGCCCACAAGGACCAGAAGGACATCAACCTGAGCTCGCTGCGCATGCTGCTGGTGGCCGACGGCTCGAACCCCTGTAAGGTCCCGCTCCGCCCCCGCGGCAAGAGACGTAGAGATAGAGGGCGTAGAGGAGATGGAGGACGTAGAGATGGAGAGACGTAGAGATAGGGGGCATAGAGATGGAGGACATAGAGATGGAGAGACGTAGAGATAGAGGGCGTAGAGGAGATGGAGAGACGTAGAGATGGAGAGAAGTAGAGATAGGGGGCATAGAGATAGAGGGTGTAGAGATAGAGGGCGTAGAGGAGATGGAGGACGTAGAGATAGAGAGACGTAGAGATAGAGGGCGTAGAGGAGATGGAGGACGTAGAGATAGAGAGACGTAGAGATAGAGGGCGTAGAGGAGATGGAGGACGTAGAGATAGAGAGACGTAGAGATAGAGAGACGTAGAGATAGAGGACATAGAGATGGAGAGACATAGAGATAGAGGACATAGAGATGGAGAGACATAGAGATAGAGGACATAGAGATGGAGAGACGTAGAGATAGAGGACATAGAGATGGAGAGACATAGAGATAGAGGACATAGAGATGGAGAGACATAGAGATAGAGGACATAGAGATGGAGAGACATAGAGATAGAGGACATAGAGATGGAGAGACGTAGAGATAGAGGACATAGAGATGGAGAGACATAGAGATAGAGGACATAGAGATGGAGAGACATAGAGATGGAGAGACGTAGAGATAGGGGGCATAGAGGAGATGGAGAACGTAGAGATAGAGAGAAGTAGAGATAGACGACATAGAGATGGAGGATGTAGAGATAGAGGGCGTAGAGATAGGGGCCGTAGAGATGGAGGACATAGAGATGGAGAGACGTAGAGATAGGGGGCGTAGAGATGGAGGACATAGAGATGGAGAGACGTAGAGATAGGGGCCGTAGAGATGGAGGACATAGAGATGGAGAGACGTAGAGATAGGGGGCGTAGAGATGGAGGACATAGAGATGGAGAGACGTAGAGATAGGGGCCGTAGAGGAGATAGAGGACGTAGAGATAGAGAGACGTAGAGATAGAGATGGAGAGACGTAGAAATGGGGGCGTAGAAGAGATGGAGGACGTAGAGATAGAGGACGTAAAGATAGAGCGACGTAGAGATAGAGGACATAGAGATGGAGACACGTAGAGATAGGGGATGTAGAGGAGATGGAGGACGTAGAGATAGAGAGACGTAGAGATAGGGGGCGTAGAGGAGATGGAGGACGTAGAGATAGAGAGACGTAGAGATAGGGGGCGTAGAGGAGATGGAGGACGTAGAGATAGAGAGACGTAGAGATAGGGGGCGTAGAGGAGATGGAGGACGTAGAGATAGAGGACAAAGAAATGGAGAGACGTAGAGATAGGGGGTGTAGAGATGGAGGCAATAGAGACGGAGGACATAGAGCTAGATGACGTAGAGATGAAGGACGTCAGGGAAGCGTTAGCGTCTCTGGGGAATCAGGGAACTGGGTCACTTTACAGGAATAGAGCAGGATGTGTGTATTTGGTAGAATAAAGGTTCTAGAACACAGCAGTTAGACAGCAGGACATCATACTTATATGACTATAAGATGTACTTATGTACTTATACATCTGGGTACCTACAAGTAAATGATTACGAAGTAGTACATGATAATGTCATAAATACAGGGGGAATAATAATGAGGATCAATTAACCAATAAGTAATAATGATCCTGTACTTTGGTCTCTGGAGTGAAGGTAGTGAACAGCTGTGTTTGTGTTCGCGTCCCCCAGGGTCCATCTCCTCCTGCGACGCCTTCCTCAACGTCTTTCAGACCAAAGGGCTGAGGGCCGACGTCATCTGTCCCTGCGCCAGCTCGCCAGAGGCCCTGACGGTCGCCATCCGGAGGTGCACACACACACACACACACACCCCGTCAACCCGCTGCACCTACACAGATTATGCAAATATGAGAAGCACAAATATGCAAACATCCACAGAGAGTACGCAGTGTAAACACACAGGAGGCCGCCTGCACCTGCAGGAACCAATCAACCAATCACAGATCAGTACCGGCACAAGCGTCACACTGTAGATGTTTGGTTGTTTAACGTTTGATGACGAAGCAGCAACCAAACAGGAAGCAGAGACGATGTATTTAAAGGGACAGTTCACCCCAAAAACAAGATAAACTGATCCTGAGCTCTCTGTGATCCCGATAAAGTTTTCCATTGATCGTTTTGAAATGAACGGGGCCGAACGAAAGACGGCGAAAAGAAGACAAACATGTGAAAATGTTTAAGCAGCTGTAGTCGGATTGTCCTCCGTATGAACTATGATCTTTGTTTAACAACACGTTTGCCGTCTCTGCGTTGAACGTCTGTTTGCGCGGATGTGCTTTCAGTTTCGGGCGCTGCGTTCTCCCCGACGCCATTCGGCAGAAAACGTTCTCCGGGACGGCAGAGAGCCGCGAGAAGTGAGTACAGTCCAGTTATGTTGTTTCTGGTGGAACTAGTCCTTTAAAGAGTCACCGCTCTGATGGGTTTATACACAGGGAGTCTAACCGGTCAGCTGATATTTAAACACACATTTATACGTAGACACTTTACAGGAGTCATACTACGGGATGAGAACCAGACGTTTGATTGACTTTAGAGACACAAGACAAAACAAAATCACCAAAGTTTGTCCCGACTTTGTTTATTAAATCCAATCTTTACTTTTAAAACTGCATAAACACATGGACGAGCAGTATTATCTCTTAATATGTATTTCTCTTCTTTTAAGTGCTCTTTTGTGTTAAATCTATAAAACAAGTCCCAACAAAATTATACCTGACAATTTGTAGTCGCTGTATTATTCATGTTAAAGCAAACATAGAATATATTTATATATAATAGATCTTTCTGTTTCCAAATAAAAGCCTCTCGTTCTGTGGACAGGTTTCTTTGTGTTAACACAAGGCTTTTATTCTGAAATGCGTGCAGGACGATGTGGATAATATTGAACGTGGCTTGTTAAGTGTTCTGTGAGGTAACGTGTCCTTGTGTGTGGCGTCCAGGCCGGTGGAGGACAGCAGCCAGCCTCCGGGCCGCGGCGTCCTGTCCATGCAGGGTCTGACCTACGGGGTCGTCCGGGTCGACACCGAGGAACGCCTGTCGGTGCTCACCGTGCAGGACGTCGGCACCGTCACGCCGGGAGGTACGTCCACGCCTCGGGGGGATGTCAGTGGTTTTACACGTCGAAAGAGGAAACATTATCTTTAAGAATTAACGGAAGTAAACGAGTGGATTCAGCCGGTTTGACTGGAAAAATACACATATTCAAAACACAGCTTTAGAGTCGGACAGATTAACGGGAAATTCACAGATCAACGACGACAAAATTCCCAATTTTGTGGGAAAACGAATATATCTGTCACAAACACTTCACTTTCCAAGGTTGGATCATCTCCAGTTAAAAAGTGACTTTTAATGCGTTTCAAGGGTAAATATACTGAAACTTTAACTCTCTTTTATTGTCCACTGGTGCAAAGAGTGTGTTTGTGAAGGTGAATGGATGGAATACATAAATAAAGGTGTGTCTGGTTATAAAAATCTTATAAAGACGGCGTTCATTTACGCATTCCTTTAAGTCCTTTACGTGAAACATAAAAAGTGAAAATGAAGCTCGGTATGAAAGTTACTTTAAACACAATTAAAACGGTCGTTGACGAGAGAAAAGAACAATCCGGACCATAAAACCGGATTAAAGAAGGAAGGAAGGTTCAAACTCCTCCGCCCTGTCAACTCACACCACCCAGTGGTCGCCACGGCAACTGCATCTGCTCCATCACCACGGAAACTAAATCACAGGAGGAACCTGTTGGCTCCATTGAGCTCCGGGAACCTCGGAGAAACCAGATTTAAAACGTAGAAATCTAACCTTTAGAGGATATATTATTATATATATATAAATGTTAATATTTGGTAGTTTAACCCTTAACAATAAACTTCTAGAGACTGAGTCACAATATTATTCTGGAAATAATAGAAATGTGCTTCTTGGACTAAAACGTGCTGTAAAACCTTCAGAATTCAGAAACAAACATCGCTGATGGGAAACATCTTTCTGTTTCACTCAAATGAACCGCTGGGACATTTAAAATCTCAGCTTCCTACTGTATATTATCTTGTTTTATATTGAGTGATAAACACATTGTGATATTTCACTCAGGAATAGTGAATAAAACTAGAAATAATTTCCTTTTTTCATATTTGATGTATTCTGGTTTTACAGACTGCCAGCAGCAGAAAGGCAGAACTCATGACTATTTAATATCTGTTCATTTATCACAAGTAACGTTTAACTCAACGGCGTGTGATTAAGGACACGCTGGCTTCCTGTTATTAGATGTTCTCTTCCCGACCCAGTTCCTCCTGGAACCTGGTTTCTGGGTCGATGCAGACGTTAGGTCGCCGTCACAGCTGGTTCAGAACAGTCTACTTAAAACAGGTGTTTTCTCATCTGTGTTGAAATGGGGAATCATCTGCAGGAATTTAAAATGTAACTGTCTCTGTCTCTGTCCCCCGTCCCTGGTCCTGGTCCTGGTCCTGGTCCCCCTTCCCCTCAGGCCTGGTGTGTGTGGTGAAACCAGAAGGCGTCCCTCAGCTCTGTCAGACAGATGAGATCGGGGAGTTCTGTGTCTGCTCCATCGCCACGGGAACGTCCTACTACGGCCTCACCGGCATGACCAAGAACACCTTTGAGGTGAGGCGGCCACTAAACCTCCTCAGTGTTCATGGCAAAAGACACAAGAATCTCCTGAGATTAAATTCATACATTAATGAGAGAAAAAAAGCTGCATGTTTGACTGCAAACATCAACAGGAAGCAGCGAAGCATCTCTGCAGTTACATCATCGGTGTTCACTGTTCAGTCGCTGTGGTTCTGCAGAAAGCAACAAAACAGAGCTTAAAACGCCAAAATACAATAAAATCCAGCGACTGAGATGGAGATCTATATAACAGGAGAGAGGGGGGGGGGGGGGGGGGGGGGTGGTAAATGAGTCCACTTTATTAAGAGCAGCACCAGTGTGACATTATCAATATTAAAGTTAAAAATATCATATCTGATTTTAGAGCTCCAGCGCTGGCTTGTTGCCATGGCGACCCTGCAGCTGAAATGCCTGTGTGTGTGTGTGTGTGTGTGTGTGTGTGTGTGTGTGTGTGTGTGTGTGTGTGTGTGTAGGTCTACCCGGTGAGCTCCAGCGGGGGTTTGGTCAGTGATTATGCCTTCGTGCGTACCGGCCTGCTGGGCTTCATCGGGCCCGGCGGCCTCGTCTTCATCACCGGCAAGATGGACGGGCTCATCATGGTGAGCGGGCGGAGGCACAACGCCGACGACATCGTGGCCACGGCGCTGGCGGTGGAGCCGATGAAGTTCGTGTACAGGGGCAGGTGAGGAGAGGCGGATCGAAGGGACCTGAAACTATCATGTTGTGATTAGAAAACCTTCACTGCTTTACGTTCTGATGGAAGCTCTTCTCCACAAAAACAGCACTGTTACCTCACAGAAGCTACCAGGCACCGCTTGGGTTGATGTGTGACTAAAATCCCTGTTTTCCTCAATGGAGTCTGGTGGCGGATCACAGCCGTCCCTTTAACAAATAATCCCACCGTCAGCCGGTGGAGGGAGCCGGCCAGACGTCCCGACGCCGGCTCGTCGACTGTCACGCTGATAAATGAGCCCTTCCCCCGCACGGAATGAATCCAATAAAGTGGAGCAGCCGTGGACGGATCCAGAAAGAGTCATAAAGTGGAGTTTAATTGTGTCCACGGCCACCGAGCAGCACATTCATCTTCCCCCCGACAGGTTCCCAACGCTTCTGTTGGAAGAGAACAAAGGAACACATGGAAACCCATCCATTAAAAGACCCATCAACGTTTCCATTAGTGCATTTGAAATGTGTCTGTACTTAAATAATAGTGACATGTATAACAAACAGTCATCTGTGATCAGATAGAAACCCTTGCATAGCGGTGGCAGCAGGTTGATGGTGAGGTTTGCTCCGCCCTGCAGGATAGCGGTCTTCTCCGTGACGGTGCTGAGGGACGAGAGGATCGTGGTGGTGGCGGAGCAGAGGCCCGACTCCACCGAGGAGGACAGCTTCCAGTGGATGAGCCGCGTGCTGCAGGTACACCCCCGCCCACCTGTCTGAGTGGTCCGTCCTCCTCCCGGGTTCCAGCCCGCCCTCATGTCTGCCCACCTGAGTCTTCTGGTCCCATCAGGGTCTCGTGTGTCGTCTGCCTCATTTAAGTTTAAACTTTAAAGTGTTAATATATCTATTAATGAACAAGTCTTTTCTTTGTGATTAATTAATATGTAATATATTCACAAAGGGATTTCATGATGTCACGATGAGTTTTAGGTCCTGAAAGTTGTAGAATAGTTAACAAGCTTCCTGGAGGCGGGGTCAAAGGATGCCCCGCCCCCCTGGTGATCTAGGGTCTGACGGTCCCCCTTCTCCCCCCTATCCCCGTCCTCAGGCCATCGACAGCATCCACGGCGTGGGCGTCTTCTGCCTGGCTCTGGTGCCGGCCAACACGCTGCCCAAGACCCCTCTGGGGGGCATCCACCTGTCGGAGATCAAGCAGCTGTACCTGGAGGGGGGGCTGCACCCCTGCAACGTCCTCATGTGCCCCCACACCTGCGTCACCAACCTGCCCAAGCCCCGGCAGAAACAGCCAGGTGGGGAGCCGCCGCCCACACAGGTGATCAGGCTCTGAGAGCGCCGCAGGGGCTAACGTGTGTGTGTGTGTGTGTGTGTGTGTGTGTGTGTGTGTGTGTGTGTGTGTGTGTGTGTGTGTGTGTGTGTGTGTGTGTGTGTGTGTGTGTGTGTGTGTGTGTGTGTGTGTGTGTGTGTGTGTGTGTGTGTGCGTGCGTGCGTGCGTGCGTGCGTGCGTGCGTGCGTGCGTGCGTGTGCGTGCGTGTGTGTGCAGAGATCGGCCCCGCCTCTGTGATGGTGGGGAACCTGGTGTCGGGGAAGAGGATCGCTCAGGCCAGCGGCAGAGACCTGGGCCAGACCGACGACAACGACCAGGTGAGACGTCAGACTCGGTGATGTCATCGCTGAGCCGTCGCATAGCAACTGCCATCAACACACACAATGACGAATATGTTCGTAAGATAAAGTTCTACCCAAAAAGCTAGGATTTTATCACACAATAAAAACAAGAGGAATTTCCACAATCAGGATAATCATGAACATCGTTAGAGTTAATTGAAGAAGCTGCTTTAAAACAGGAAATAAAGAACAGACGATGTTTTATCTGTCCTTTTACGATCTTCACTAAAAGAATAAACATAACGTGACTCGTTTAAGAGTTTAAAGCATATTTTCATTATTTTCTCGAGAATATCGGGACATGAAATCTTCCTCCCACGGCTACTTTGTTGACATATTTAATTTGTTTTTATTTTATTAGCTTGGATACGTGATGAGAAACGAGATAAAGAAGAAGCTGAAACAATTAGTTGATTTTAACATTCAAATATTTATAAATGTATAAACATGCTGGTTCCCGTCTTTTGGCTTCTGGGAAAAACAAGACAGTATTATATTTAGTATTATATAAACATTATATTTGTGTTTTAGGTGATTTAATAGGACAAACAATTCACAGATTCATCAATATGGATAAAATATCTGATAAACTAATAATGGAAACAGTCGGCTGAGGTACTTTTCCCTGTTTTTAAATGTTGAAACATCAAGAAAAACTCCTTCCTCTGAGAAAGTTCAGAAGCTGAGGATGTTTCGATTAGTTCCTGATTGAGAAGTCAACATTTTCCGAGGATCAATACGAGTGAATCTGTTTGACTTCATCAGAATTCATGGTCGTTAAACTTCCTCATTGAGCCGGTGGCTTGTTTCCAGCGAAGTTTCTGAGACGCTGCAGCAGTAAAAGTGAATGGATCGATCGCTGGGAGTCGGTTTGAGGCGTCGCCGGGTCGTTTATTAACCGTCTGTAATATTGATTAAAGCTTTAAAATGCCGTTTGGACGACGGAGCTGCTGCAGAGAAGAACAGTCGGCCGAATATGAGACATAAACCAGATTTATTCTCACGTGGAAACGGCAGCTCGGCTGCATAAAAACCTTGAATTCTCGTGTGCAGCTTCAACACGATGAGCCCACGTAGAAGTCCTGACCCCTGTGACCCCGGTAGATGCGTCTTCACCGTTATTCGGATCAGAGGTTTCTCCGTCTTTGGTCTTGTGTTACAAACCAGGTCTGAAAGTAAACCGGGGATCCGGGTCCTGGTCCTCGCTCTCACCCTGTCTTTCAGTTCCTGTTCCTGTCGGAGGTTTTGCAGTGGCGAGCTCAGACCACGCCGGACCACATCCTCTACACGCTGCTCAGCTCCCGGGTACGCCACACATGTTTACATCTTACAGTATTGGTTATACAGATGTATATTTGTTGTTTTAGTCAACCTTTCCTCTCATCACTGTGCTCCTCCTCCCGTCCTCCAGGGGGCGGTGTCCAGCTCCCTCACCTGTCTGCAGCTCCATAAGAGGGCGGAGCGAGTGGCGGCGCTGCTGATGGAGAGGGCCGGTCTGCAGGAAGGAGACCACGTGGCTCTGGTCTACCCGCCAGGTGAGACAGGAAGCCCACCGTCTGATGGACTGGACCACGAAGCCAGGACTGGTCATTCACACCCCTGTGTGTGTGTGTGTGTGTGTGTGTGTGTGTGTGTGTGTGTGTGTGTGTGTCTCTGTGTGTGTGTGTGTGTGTGTGTGTGTGTGTGTGTGTGTGTCTCTGTGTGTGTGTGTGTGTGTGTGTGTGTGTGTGTCTCTGTGTGTGTGTGTGTGTGTGTGTGTGTGTGTCTGTCTCTGTGTGTGTGTCTCTGTGTGTGTGTGTGTGTGTGTGTGTGTGTGTGTGTGTGTGTGTGTGTGTGTGTGTGTGTGTGTGTGTGACAGGCATCGACCTGGTGGCGGCGTTCTACGGCTCCCTGTACGCCGGCTGCGTTCCCATCACGGTGCGGCCGCCTCACCCTCAGAACATCTCCACCACGCTGCCGACCGTCAAGATGATCGTGGAGGTCAGAGGTCACCCACACAGGCCATGCCTTTTAATCCACGCTTCCACTTTGTGACTGATCACGACGATTCACGCCGCCGCGTCCCGTAGCTTGAGACGGTTTAGTTTAAACGTACCAGACTGAACCGCTTGCCTTTTAATTTGAATAAAGAATCTTCACAAAAAAACAAACTAAATCCAAACAAAGAGAACAAAGCAGCAGAAAAACTAATGTCTAAACGAGTGAGAAGGTGTCTCTATTTTTATATCACTTCTCATTCTTTTTTTTGTTCTATAAACTTCTAGTTTACGTTTTTCTGGGGATCAATGAATTTGACAAACCATTACATGAACTAAAAGTAGGCTTGTTGATCCAGTGTTAAAATATACAAGTATACGTATATATACTGATATATGTGTACCTGCAGGTCAGCCACTCGGCCTGTGTGATGACCACGGCGGTCATCTGTAAGCTGCTGCGCTCCAAGGAGGCCACGGCCACCGTGGACATCAGGAACTGGCCTCCGGTCCTCGACACCGGTACGCTTCATCAGACTGGTATTAGAGCTGGTGTGTTGGTGTGAGTCTGGTCCAGATGGAAGGAGTCCCGACTCTGTCAGGGGGGGTTCACATATCTGAGGTCTCTGAGATCTGGACTCTGTAAACATTCAGTCACAAGGAGAATAAACATGGGACAACTCCAAATATTCAATGTTTGCATTTTTACTGAGAAATATGTGGGGAGACTGCTTGGAATAGACTGTTGATGTGACCATCCCATAATATTCACACACACACACTTTTCATGTGTCTGAGAATTAATTTGTACATTTGGTCAGATAACTGTAGGAATACATATTTAATTTGTTATTATTATTATTATTTTGCATATATTTTACCTTTACTTTATTATTTTGCATAAAGGAGTAATTTGAATTTTGTTAAAATTAAATATAGTATTCATTTAAAAAGCTTCCTGGTTTGAACTGAAAACCATTTTAAACCTCCGTCACCGAGTAGTGAATGTAACTCCACAGACTGACCGTGTGTGTGTGTGTGTGTGTGTGTGTGTGTGTGTGTGTGTGTGTGTGTCCAGATGACCTGCCAAAGAAGAAGCCTCCAGCCCTCTATAAACCCACCAACCCCGACGGTCTGGCCTATCTGGACTTCAGCGTGTCCACGACCGGCATGCTGGCCGGAGTCCAGGTCAGTGTTAATCCTCGTAGCCGTCGCCCCGGCAACAGACTTCCCTCCTTACTCCGTTTATCCGCCACATTTTCACTGCAGTCGACGCGGATCCGTGCGACACAAACAGGAACAGTTCACATCCGATGTACTTAAAGTTACTATGAGGAACCTTTAACTGGTTATGTTCAGTTCTGGACAAACACTACCGCTTTTGTCCACAGGGAGCGCTAAACCAGAACATGAAAGTTCCTCATCGTAGCTCTAAGTCTCTGTGTTTGAGAAATAAAGACCAAGATACAGAAATCCACCAGATATTCCTTGAAAACGTATGAAATTTAAAGTTTAACTGTCCGTCCTGTTCCGTGTTCGTCTCTGTGTGTTGTTGTCTCTCTCCCTCTCTCTCTCTCTCTCCCTCCAGATGTCCCATAATGCCGTTGGGGCCTTCTGCCGGTCGGTGAAGCTGCAGTGTGAGCTGTACCCGTCCAGAGAAGTGGCCATCTGTCTGGATCCGTACTGTGGCCTCGGCTTCGTGCTCTGGTGTCTCTGCAGGTCTCTGTTTTACCCTTTAATCTTTAATATTTTATATTTAATA
This sequence comes from Eutrigla gurnardus, assembly GCF_963514095.1. NCBI lineage: Eukaryota > Metazoa > Chordata > Actinopteri > Perciformes > Triglidae > Eutrigla > Eutrigla gurnardus. Next base: position 1,337,423 of record NC_139929.1, on the reverse strand, counting down.
TTTTAATTCTATTTGATCACAATTTCTCAACATAATATTAAACAAACAGGAAGATCTATAGTTGATTAATAAATGTTGTGTTCATGTTAACGTGGCTTTTTGAACATATTTACATTTTTGGAAGAAAAAAATTTGGGATCAAATCATTTCGGGGACCCCCTGCAGTAACTCTGTGGACCCTCTAGGGGCCCTGCAGTAACTCTGTGGACCCCCTAGGGGTACCGGACCCCTGCAGTAACTCTGTGGACCCTCTTGGGGCCCTGCAGTAACTCTGCGGACCCTCTAGGGGTCCCGGCCCCCCTGCAGTAACTCTGTGGACCCTCTAGGGGTCCCGGCCCCCCTGCAGTAACTCTGCGGACCCTCTAGGGGTCCCAGACCCCCTGCAGTAACTCTGCAAACGCCCTAGGGGTCCCAGACCCCCTGCAGTAACTCTGTGGACCCTCTAGGGGTCCCGGCCCCCCTGCAGTAACTCTGCGGACCCTCTAGGGGTCCCAGACCCCCTGCAGTAACTCTGCAAACGCCCTAGGGGTCCCAGACCCCCTGCAGTAACTCTGCGGACCCCCTAGGGGTCCCGGACCCCCTGTTGAAGATCTCTGATTAAAATGTTGTTGACAACTTGTTTCTGCTGCAAATTAATAGACGAGCAGTTATTGCAGCGAGATATCTTGACTTTTATCTCCGAATATCAGTCAATTGTCAAAAACACCTGGATCCTACGTTTCCCATAATGCAACTCATCTTTACCTCGACCCTTCCTGCCTGATATTGAAGTTCTAGTCGCCACATAATGTTTGTTCTTTATGATATTTACCTTACCTGTCATCACCGCTGGGATTTTATTATGTTTATTATCGGAGGTTTGCTCCACGTTGAACTCGGATCCTGATTGGTCAGAACGTCGTCGTCCAATAACAGAGCAGCTTTTATCTGAGACGCTTCCAGATCTCAGGTCTGCTCAGGTTTACATCCTCAGCTCCTAACTTTGAGGACTTGGCAGCTTCCGCTTATAAATAAACCTCCGCTATGAGGACCCCCCCCCCCCCCCCCCCCCCCCCCCCCCATCAATGACTCCTGTCTCCAGCTGATCCCCCCCCTCCCTTCCCATCGATGACTCCTGTCTCCAGCTGATCCCCCCCCCCGGTGATGTAACGGTGAATGCTCTGTTTCCCTGCAGCGTGTACTCGGGCCACCAGTCCATCCTGATCCCTCCGGTGGAGCTGGAGTCCAACCCGGCGCTGTGGCTGCTGGCCGTCAGCCAGCTGAGGGTGCGAGACACCTTCTGCTCCTACAGCGTCATGGAGCTCTGCACCAAAGGACTGGGCCTGCAGACCGAGGCACTCAAGGTCAGAGGTCAACCACAGGGAACTGTGTTAGGAGCTCACATAGTCACACCACCAGCAGCTCAGTCCCAGCCGGTCACCTGGACTCTGGTCCAGAGTCAGACTCTGACGTGGTCTAAGTGACTGCAGACGTAATGAACTGTGACTGTGGAGCCCGAGGCCTCGTCGGACTGCAGCAGCCAGCGAGGCCTCTGATTGGTCGCAGCGGACTTCATTGAGTCTCTTTAAGGATGCAGAGTAGTTTAGTGTCTCTCTACTTCTTCTTCTTCTCCTTCTTCTTCTTCTTCTTCTTCCTCTTCTCCTCCTCCTCCTCCTGCTCTCCTCCTCCTCCTCCTCCTCTGCTGAGATCTCAGTGATTCGTGCTCTTCTTGTTTTTCTAACAGAGGAATCAAACAGAAGGTGTTTTCACAGCAGCAGATTTAATGTAAAGTTAGAGTCAGAGAGGCAGGAAACCTGAACATGTTAAACACTTCCTGTCCCCGGTCCAGGCTCGGGGTCTGGACCTGTCCCGGGTCCGGGCCTGCGTGGTGGTGGCGGAGGAGAGGCCCAGGATGTCGCTCACACACTCCTTCTCCAAGCTCTTCAAGGACCTCGGCCTTCACCCGCGCTCCGTCAGCACCGCCTTCGGCTGCAGGGTCAACCTGGCCATCTGCCTGCAGGTACACCCATCACTGCTATTGATCCTGATCGGCAGCTCCCTGGTGACCCCGTACCATGAACCAGGCTGTGATCACATGCTCTCCCTGTCTCTGCTGTGATTGGCTGTAGGGCACTTCAGGACCGGACCCCACCACCGTGTACGTGGACATGAGGGCGCTGCGTCACGACAGGTACCTGGCTCTCACCTGTCTGTCTGTCTCACCTGTCTGTCTCACCTGTCTGTCTCACCTGCCTGTCTTACTGTCTGTCTCACTGTCTGTCTTACTGTCTGTCTCACCTGTCTGTCTCACCTGCCTGTCTCACCTGTCTGTCTTACTGTCTGTCTCACCTGTCTGTCTCACCTGTCTGTCTCACCTGCCTGTCTTACTGTCTGTCTTACCGTCTGCCTCACCTGTCTGTCTCACCTGCCTGTCTTACTGTCTGTCTTACTGTCTGTCTTACTGTCTGTCTCACCTGTCTGTCTCACCTGCCTGTCTTACTGTCTGTCTTACCGTCTGCCTCACCTGTCTGTCTCACCTGCCTGTCTTACTGTCTGTCTTACTGTCTGTCTCACCTGTCTGTCTCACCTGCCTGTCTCACCTGCCTGTCTTACTGCCTGCCTCACCTGTCTGTCTCACCTGTCTGTCTTACTGCCTGTCTCACCTGTCTGTCTCACCTACCTGCCTGTCTTACTGTCTGTCTCACCTGCCTGTCTCACCTGTCTGTCTCACCTGTCTGCCTCACCTGTCTGTCTCACCTGTCTGTCTTACTGCCTGTCTCACCTACCTCTCTGTCTCACCTGCCTGTCTGTCTCACCTGTCTGTCTTACTGCCTGTCTCACCTACCTGTCTCACCTGTCTATCTTACTGTCTGTCTCACCTGTCTGTCTTACTGCCTCCCTCACCTGTCTGTCTCACCTACCTGTCTCACCTGTCTGCCTCACCTGTCTGTCTTACTGCCTGTCTCACCTGTCTGCCTCACCTGTCTGTCTTACTGCCTGTCTCACCTGCCTGTCTGCCTCACCTGCCTGCCTCACCTGTCTGTCTCACCTGCCTGTCTCACCTTTCTGTCTCATCTGTCTGTCTCACCTGTCTGTCTCACTACCTGTCTCACCTGTCTGTCTCACTACCTGTCTCACATGTCTGTCTTACTACCTGTCTCACCTGTCTGTCTTACTGCCTGTCTCACCTGCCTGTCTCACCTGTCTGTCTCACCTGTCTGTCTCACTACCTGTCTCACCTGTCTGTCTTACTACCTGTCTCACCTGTCTGTCTTACTGCCTGTCTCACCTGCCTGTCTCACCTGTCTGTCTCACTACCTGTCTCACCTGTCTGTCTTACTACCTGTCTCACCTGTCTGTCTTACTGCCTGTCTCACCTGCCTGTCTCACCTGTCTGTCTCACCTGTCTGTCTCACTACCTGTCTCACCTGTCTGTCTCACCTGTCTGTCTTACTGCCTCCCTCACCTGTCTGTCTCACCTACCTGTCTCACCTGTCTGCCTCACCTGTCTGTCTTACTGCCTGTCTCACCTGTCTGTCTCACCTGTCTGTCTCACTACCTGTCTCACCTGCCTGTCTCACCTGCCTGTCTCACCTGTCTGTCTCACTACCTGTCTCACCTGTCTCCTCCTCTGGTCTCCAGGGTCCGGTTGGTGGAGAGAGGATCTCCTCACAGTCTGCCCTTAATGGAGTCCGGCAAGGTGACCATCTTTTAATTAAAAACAATTAAAGATGCTTGTTTTTAATTCATGACTTTGTGCTTAAATCCGACTTGTTTTGATCATGAGCCCTCCTGGTCTGCCAACGCTGGAGGTCTTTAACTCCAGATAATGAGCCGTTAGAAGGAGAGAACTCATAATGAGATAATAGTTAATTATGGAACGCACTCGTCAGACTCGTTAACCTGCAGGAAGCGACTCGCCCACGTTCATCACTGACTTCAACGAGGAGCATCATGTTTCCATGACAACCACCGTGGTTTTGACTTGTCGGGGTTTTTACTGACAGTGAAGTGAAAGTTGAGCTTTGATTTGATGTTCTCGAGGTCGTCGGAGCTGAAACTGAAGTGATGCTTCGTCTTCGTCTTCGTCGTGTTTCAGAGTGAAACCCGCCGGCTTCTTCTCCTTTCATGTGGAACTCAGTGACACCATGAAGAAACAGCTGGCTCTATTTTTAGACCCGAATCAAAGACGTGACTCGGAGCGTAACCATGGCAACTGGTGTGTTGTTTTTCTTCTTCTCCTCCTCAGATCCTGCCTGGAGTTCGGATCATCATCGCCAACCCGGAGACCAAAGGACCGCTGGGAGACTCGCACCTCGGAGAGGTCCTTCATCCTTCATCCCCTTTATTCTTCTTCTCTCATTTACTTCTCTCTTCCTTTTCAGTTCATCAATCTCTGTCATTCTTCCATCTTTGATGTTCTTCTTTTTGTCCCTTTTCTTTCCTTCCTGTCTTTTTCTTTAGTTTTTTTCTTTTCCTTTCAGTCTCTTAATTTTCTTGTTTTTCTTTCTCTACTTTCCTCCTTTCATCTCCTGAAATCGCTGCTGTTTTCATTATTTTCATATGTATTTGGAGCTCTGAAATATTCTGTGATTCTCCATCAACGTATGAAATCCTTAAACCTGACTAACATCGGTCCTGCTGGTCTCTGCTGGTCTCTGCTGGTCTCTGCAGATCTGGGTTCACAGCGCCCACAACGGCAGCGGCTACTACAGCGGCTACGGCGAGGAGGTCCTCCAGTCGGACCACTTCAACTCCAGACTCAGCTTCGGGGACACCCAGACCGTGTGGGCCAGGACCGGCTACCTGGGCTTCCTCCGCAGGACCGAACTCACCGACGCCAACGGAGGTCAGTCGGACGCCCTCGCCCCTCCCCCCCCTCCCTCTCCCTCCCTCCCCCCCACCAACGTGTCTCCTTGTGTCCCCAGAGAGACACGACGCCCTGTTCGTGGTGGGAGCGCTGGAGGAGGCCATGGAGCTGAGGGGGATGAGGTACCACCCCATCGACATCGAGACCTCCGTCATCCGCGCCCACAAGAGCATCATGGAGTGGTAGGTCTGACCAGCTCAGACACACACACACACACACACACACACACACACACACACACAGACACACACACACATGACCTCATGGTTTCTGAGATGTTACCACTCAAAGTGTCCCGATGCTCGTCCTCCTCCTCAGCGCCGTCTTCCCCTGGACCAACCTGCTGGTGGTGGTGGTGGAGCTGGAGGGCTCCGAGCAGGAGGCCCTGGACCTGGTTCCCATGGTGACCAAGGCGGTGCTGGAGGAGCACTACCTGATCGTGGGCGTCGTCGTGGTGACCGACATCGGCGTCATCCCCATCAACTCCCGCGGCGAGAAACAGCGCATGCACCTCCGCGACGGCTTCTTGCAAGACCAGCTGGACCCCATCTACGTGGCCTACAACATGTAGCCTGAGTGTGTGTGTGTGTGTGTGTGAGTGTGTGTGTGTGTGTGTGTGTGTGTGTGTGTGTTCAGGAGTGAGCGAGCATGCCGTGCATACCGCCGTCGTTGTTCATTTATTTCCCAGAATCCAGATGTACTGTATTTTTGAACCTGCGTGTGGTGTTAACTCGTCCGTTTTCTTTGAAGTCGTGTTGTGCCGGTTGGTTGGCTGATTGATTGATTGAGTGATTGATTGATTGATTGATTGATTGATTGATCATTTTTACACCCCCCCATCCAACCTTGTGACCTTGTTAGCGGGAGCTGGCGGCGGTCGGACGCCTTCGGGGAACACTGTGTCGACGGGGCGGCGGCTCCTCGTTCTAGGACGTTCAAGTAGAGAGAGAGATCCGTCGTCACGTTTTACTGGTCGAAAAAAAACAAAAAACTCCCAGATTTGTGGGATTATTTCAATTAGAACAGGGGCAGCCAGATAATTGTACAAATATAAATACTGTACATAGACATAATAATCTATATGGAGAGGTACTTAAAACACGATGAGGTATAGTAGCCCCTATATGCAGCTCTCCACCTGCACCCTGTGTGTGTGTGTGTGTGTGTGTGTGTGTGTGTGAGTGTGTGTGTGTGTGTGTGTGTGTGTGTGTGTGTGTGTGTGTGTGTGTTCATCATGCGTTCATGTGTGACAGGGACATTTTACATAGTTTTAACATGATTCAGAATTCATCCTCAGACCAACAAACAAGAAACATTTTAGAAAAAACTCCAGAGAGGAGGCGGGGCTAAATACCAGAGAGGAGGTGGGGCTTAGTACCAGAGAGGAGGTGGGGCTTAGTACCAGAGAGGAGGCGGGGCTTCACCTCCTCGTAGGTCTCCAACATCAGGGCTGAAGTCACCCCGATCGCTGCTACATGTTGAAGGACGCCCACTTTGAGATCACACAAAAAAAAGCCTTAGCTTCACGTTTAGTTTGAGGACGTCGAAAGTGAATATTATATAATAAAAGTGATGAAAGGAAAGGTGGGGTCACGGGAGTTCAGGAGGTTTTTTATTCTGATAAACTACATCATAAAACTGGATGAAACGTGAATTTGTGAAGCATCTGAACGAAATGAAACGCACCTTTTTATTAAAAATGATCGGATGTTAAACGATGTTCATCGCGTCGCTCCCGTCGTAGAAAAGTCGCACGTTAAAAGCCAAAGTGCAGCTCGATGATCGTAAATTCAGCATCTTTTCCGTCATCGTTTTTTAAATAATAATCTTAGTGAACCTGAGAGATTCTGTCCCGGAGCAAAGTGCATTGTGGGAATATTTAAGGAGGAATGTTGTGAAGCAACATATAAACACGATAATCGCTTGTTTCCGCAACGCGTGTGTCCGATGATGTCATCACATCCTTCTTTTTTTCTTTTCTTTTTTTTTTTTGCATCTTTTCTTCGGAAGAAAAGAAAAAACTTTACGCACATCGGAAGTTGCTTCGCGCTTGTTTGGTTGGTAGCAGCGTGGCGGCCATGTTTCAGTCCCTGTGTGTGTGTGTGTGTGTGTGTGTGTGTGTGTGTGTGTGTGTGTGTGTGTTGTATGTAAATAGTGTTGATTTTGTACGGTACAAGTGTGTGTGACTTGTTTTGTACACATGATAAAAAGATTAAATGACACTTTTATAAGAGCCTGCTATTGGCTCACCGTCACACTATACAGTGCAATAAAGTGCTTTGATTGGCTAAAACTCAGACTAGTTCATTATTATTCATTTATTATAAAAAAATTTTAGGGTGATGCTTTCTTTCAACAGGATATTTTATCAACACAAATATACTTTTTTATTTATATTTGATTAAAAAAAAACAAAGTATGAAATCAGTTTCAGGACAAAGTGCTATATATATATTAAATGTGTATCAAATAAAGTTCATGTTTCCATTTAAAGAAGACAAACAAACAAGACTCACCGGGTCCAAATTAAAATACATGTTTATTATTATTATTATTATTATTATTATTATTATTATGGTTATTAAGTAAACTGGGCTTAATCTCGTCGTGGGACCCCTGGAGACCTTGTCCCGGACCCCTGGAGACCATGTCCCGGACCCCTGGGGGCCTGTGGACCAGCGTTTGGACACCTGGAACCGGACATCATGTTCACTTGTTGACTTAAGCCACGTGGTGTCGCTGTTGTTGTTTCACGTGAGGAAGCAGCGGGAGCGCGCATCAGACCGGGTGAGGAAGCAGCGGGAGCGCGCATCAGACCGGGGGGGGGGGGGGGGGGGGGGTAGTGACGGGGACGCGCGCTCGTCTGTAAGCGGACGGGGGACTGAAGTGAACCGGACTCACTGTTGCTACCGGACTCTCCGCCCGAACGTGGACCGGTTCGGCTCTGATCCGGATTCCCCGTTTTGTTTTGTTTTTATTTCGGGACGTTTGTTCATATTTTTCTGGAAAAATATTGAATCTTTTTGGTTTTACTGAGACTCGCGCGTAAAAATCCGCCAACGTGCCCGAAAGACAACAAGGCGACATTTTACGCGTTAAGACCAGAAATTTCACCGACTTCGGTTTCGGTGGCGCACGTGTTTCCGGTTCAGGATGAGCGTCAGGTGAGCTGCTGTCCAGGTGGACTGGAGGACCGGAGGTCTGGAGGAGACCAGGATGGCTTTTACGCACCGGCTCGTGCTGCTGCTGATCGGCTTCAGCTTAACCCACACGGTCAGACCCCAACTTATTATTATTATTATTATTATTATTATTATTATTATTATTATTATTATTATTATTAGTAATGAGATTATTTTATAAAAACACTGATGACATTTTTGAACATTTAAAAAGTATTTGGCTTTACTGTGAGTTTACTTTGAATTATTTCTGCTATATTACTGATCACAATAATCTAAATGTTTAGATTTAATTGTCTTATTTTCATAATAAGGCCACAATATTCCTAATATAGTCCCACGGTGAGATTATCTGATGATTTATGGAATATTCCCTCTGACACGGTTGCTTTTGTGCTTTTTTTAAGATGAATTCCTTTCGGATTTCTGCAGCTTTTAGTCTCCACAGGGAATTATGTTGTAATAATATTTACCAAACTTCCACTTTGCTGCTTTCAGAGTCATTGATTGATCAGTGATTTGTAAATCAGCTCAAACTGCATTTAAAGCTCTCATTTAAAATAGTTCTGCAGTTTTTAGATAAGCTTTAAATCCAAACTTAGTGGTTTGAATGCAACACCGACTTCTTTATTGTGATTTATCTCGTCGTTAAAGAGGAGACAAAACGTGGTTTTTGTTCGTTTTCACCCAAAATCTTGATATTTATCAAACACGGTGGAAACGTTTCAGTTCGAGTTGTAACATCAGCTTTTTGTAGTTTTTATAGTTCTGCAATCTGCAAGGCCTTTAATAACTTGCAGTCTGGTGTTTTGATTTCAGGTTTTCTGTTTCATTTAATTTCGTCTCAAAAGTCGTATTTTGTTAATTTTATGCACATTTTCCTCCTAATTCAGCCTCACATGTTTGGTATTAAAAACGTAATGATCTCTTTGTAGAAATCAAACAAGTCCTGAACAAAAACAGTTTTGATGGTGCGTTCAGGGACCAGGATTCCGGCTGTTTTGACACCTTCGGTGTGGATTAAACACAGCCAGTGAAATGTTGGTGCATGAGAACGTTTCAGTCGTTTCACAACATCAGACTTTTGTAATCACAGAAGAAACGTGTCGTCAGCTGTGTTTGTTCTTCAGATAAAGGTGAATGACTTCTGCTTCCTGTATTGATCTTAGAGGGAGGCTGCAGACGCTTTCACTTCAAACTAGATCATAGAAGAACTATATATAATATAATAAGCTCGTTCTGATGTTTAAAACACGTAAAGAATTAGTAGGTTCATCACCGACGTGAGGATTAAATCTTTGACACTGATTTTTAGTTTTAATTTGCATGTTTGATTGTCGATGAAACTATCAAAACTTGTGTTTGAAAATCCTGCAGATTGACGTGTCAGTGAAGTACTCTCAGACTCTTCTGTTACCTTTAGAGGCGTTTAAAGAGGGTAGGAAAGCTCAGCTCTCTTTAAGTTCGTCTCTTTCTGAGTGTTGAACCGGGCGACCTCCGGGTCTGAAAGGTGAAGCCAATGCTGAGGTGCCTTTAAGGTGCATTCTCCCTGCTGGCCAGCAGGGGGTGACTCCTCTCTGATTGAGTGGAAGTTTGTAATGATGCTCCTCAAACATCCAACTTTTCAATAAAATCTCAGAAAAGGGACGCGTGAAAGTCTCCTAACTCTCACCCAATGCATGCTGGGATACGCTGCATCATGCTGAACAGGTGCCACTTTTAAAAAAACCTGAATGAACAAAACATTTCACTTCCTGTCTATATCTCCCAAAGCATTGCTGGAATTGTATTAATTATAATAATAATATTGAGCCATCAAATCTATGAGTGTGAACTTGTGTCTCAATTCTGGTATAAAGTACTAGTAGGTAGTACTTTATATATTTATACATGTTTACATGTGTACTCTGTGTTATTATCTCATCTGTGGGTTTTATTGGACACGGTTCAGGATTACAAACATTGTTTGGTTTTATTTAATCTGGAGTAATGGATCTGTGTGTGTGTGTGTGTGTGTGTGTGTGTGTGTGTGTGTTTTGTTGGTATTAAAGCTCGTTAGAAGATGGAGATTATGTTGTTTGTTGGATTTAATGAGGTCGAGCGGTTCATCTGATTTCTATTTATAGTTTTTTTTGTTTTGAGAAGCAGAAAATGGAAAAAACAGGAAAAGACATGAAAGCAAATCAGACACTTTTTGTTTAAATTAGTTGGAAATAACCCCAGTGAAGGTCACGGCGCCCCCCTGAGGCAGCAGCGTGCATTTACACCTGTGTTTGTAAACATGAGTTTATGGTTTCCATCTCTAGTTTCAAGTCTTCTTCAATCCAGCATGATGTTCATTTAGTACATTATGGTCCATTTAGAGTCCACCAGACCAGGAAGCAGGGGATGCGGGGAGGTGTGTGTGTGTGTGTGTGTGTGTGTGTGTGTGTGTTGTGGTGCGTTCAGAGTCCTCAAGTGTTGATGCATCGTTCAAAAACACGGACGTGATGTTTGATTGGTCGACCTCATGAGGTCAAAGGTTGATCAGCTGCGAACGATGACTTGATGAGCAGAGGAGTCCCAAACTAGAGAAGTGTGTGTGTGTGTGTGTGTGTGTGTGTGTGTGTGTGTGTGTGTGTGTGTGTGTGTGTGTGTGTGTGTGTGATATAAACACACTGACAGGTCTGAATTACAGCTGAGAGAGGCAGCATATCTCAGTGTAAACAGACCTCACACAGACACACACACACACACACACACTCACACTCACACACTGTCCGTTAGTAGCGTTTCAACAATGACAATACTATATATTTAAATATAATTTATAATAATAATATAATATATATCTATATATACTATAATAATATATAATATTTGTAATATTCCTGATGTTTCCTTGCTCTCGTCCCGACAGGTTGATGGAAAGTTTCCTCACTGCCAGTTTCACTGGGAGATGCAGAGAGCCAGGAGGGAGTGTGAGACGCTGCTGCAGAGACAGACGGCCGCTAGCATAGGTACACACACACACGCACACACACACACATACACAAACACACACACTCACACACATACACACAAACACACACACTCACACACATACACACACACACACACTTAGTATTGTTTGGAAACCCCCATCAGCTTTAAAGAGATACAGAACGCAGGACGGAGCGTTTCGATGACTCAGACTTCTGGAATCTGAAAATACTTAAAAACACACATATGCGCATGAGTGTGTGTGTTATTGTACTGTGTGTGTGTGTGTGCAGACTGAGGTCAGTTATGTGATGAGGAGGGTGTGTCTGCACGTTGTGTTGAAACACACTCGCTATCAATCATTTATTTACCTCTCAGGTCATATAGTCCAGAGTCATGAGGAAGCACACACACACACACACACACACACACACACACACACACACACACACACACAGTGTGTATCTGCGTTTCTAAAGGTCCATGTGTGTTTGAATGTTTCTCCACAGTGATAATAAAGAGGTTTTTATCTCTGTGGTTTGCAGCTTGTAGACTGTTGGTTCTTTCTCACGCTGTGTGTGTGTGTGTGTGTGTGTGTGTGTGTGTGTGTGTGTGTGTGTGTGTGTGTGTGTGTGTGTGTGTGTGTGTGTTCGTGTGTGTGTTCGTGTGTGTGTGTGTGTGTGTGTGTGTGTGTCAGATGCTCCTTCCTATCAGACGTCATGAGGTCTGATAGTGACATCAAATGTTTGATTTCATATTATTTCACAAAAGGCAATAAATTGCATTTTGCTTCCTTCTCAGAAGGACATTGAGCTGCTTTCCCTCCTAAAGATTATTCTTATTGTCATGATGATGATGATGATGATGATGATGATGATGATGGTGACGACGGTGTTGAAGGTGTCAGATGAAGGACTCGCGTGCAGCGGGTCCGGCATCTGAACTTCAGAGGCTCCGGAGAGCTTTTATGTTGATTTATGTTTCCTGATGTTGTTTCAGTGAACCAGAAGCTCCGCCAAACAGGAAGTCAGGAGCAGCTCCTATGTGCCGCTAACGCACGTATGTGTGTGTGTGTGTGTGTCCAGGATGTCGCGGCGAGTGGGACAATGTGTCGTGCTGGCAGAGCGCGGCGGTCGGCGAGGTGATGACCCTCCCATGCCCCGCCCCCATCCTGCGCCTGTTTGGGAAGAACGGTGAGTCTGGCGGCAAAGTCGTGTTTTATTTCTAGTACGGGTGCCACTCTGCTGCTTTGTGTTCATCAGATCCACCCGTCGCTCCTCCACACTCCAAATATGGTCACTTCCTTCTCTGCTTGCAAATGTTCGCAAAATGCGTGACATCACCTCTTTAAACTTTAAACAACCAGGAAGAGAAACAAATAATCACAAAACAGCTGGAGATGTAACGCTGAGTCGTGACTTCCTCCCCCTCCCCCCCTCCCTCCCCCTCCCTCTCTCCCTCCATCCATCATGTTGATCGCCCCTCATCCCTCCGCTCTTTGATCCTCCATCATCTGATAACCTTCCATCCCTCCATCCATTCCTCTCCCATCAGCCCCTGCTCCCTCACCCTCCCTCTCCCTCCCTTACCCTCTCTCACCCTCCCACTTTCTCTCTCTTTGTAGTCCTTTTGTGTCTCTTTGTAGTCCTTGTAGGCCTATTTCTATTTGTAGTCCTTTTAACTGTTTTTGTCGTCCTTTTGTCTCTTTCTGGTTGTCTTTCGTCTCTTTTTGTCGTTTCTTTGGTCACTTTGAGTCCTTCTGAGTGACATCTCGTGGGTGGACCCCAGAGGGACCCCTGACCCCCTGGGGCCCCGTAGTCCTGATGGGGGATCCCTCATCAGTCTCCTTCATTCTCTGTAGTTATTTGCGGGGCAGCTGCCAACATCTGGCCGGTTCCCCTGAGCAGCGTCCGTCAGCAGCTGCCGGTTAAAGGATGAGGCGTGTAATCAGCAGAGCAGCGTCGCCGTGACAACGCCGTCCGTCAACATCTGAGTCCGTCCTCGTTCTCTCCGCCGGGAGGCGAGGAGAGAACGAGGACACGGAGAACTTTAACGAGTCAGCTGACGAACATCTGGGCCTCGTTTCCTCTTCAGGCGCTCGTAAAGCTTGTGATCTCTAACTTCACGGGGGAAAGCTCCTCCTGCAGGTTATTAAGGTGTTATTAACACAATCATCGGAGACGCTCGTTAATCCTACGTTACGATGCTTTCAGAGGTTTCAGAAAATAAAGTTACTTTCTTCAGAGTTCAATGAGAAAATCTCAAAAGTATTGAAACAAAAGTACATTTACTGAAATACTTTAGATATATCTACAAAATGTTTTACTTTGTAGTCAACTATTAGCTTAGCTCAGCTAGCTAATAGGTTAGCTGTAAACTAATTTTCGTTTTTGCCGAGAGATAAATGAGACAATCGTTACCATTTTCATTGACACACATTCTGAAAATATGAAGCTACCAGCTGGTTAGCTTAGCCTAGCATAAATACTGGAAACAGGGGGAAACTGCTAGCGTGGCTCTGTCCAAAAGTAACAAAACTCCACAATGGAGGAAAAGTACAAAATACTATACATTTTCTTATTTCTACTTTACTAAATCTCAGAAGGAAAACGTAACATTAACTCAACTATTAACGTAGATAGCTGTTAGCTTAGATAGCTCTTAGCTTAAATAGCTGTTAGCTTAGCTAGCTAGCAAAGTCAATTTATAAATTTCACGTCTGTAAATCTAAATGCTCTTACTTAAATTACTTTAAAAATGTAAATTATAATATTAATGTTGTACTTTCAGGTGAATTTGAGTTTTTACATGAACTTGACGTACTAAAGTTCGGATCAGCGGTCAGTTTGCATCGATATAAAAACTCCCTCAGAAACAACAAATCTTTCCCTCTTGCATCAGCTCGTATTGCTGCTCTCAGGATGGAAATACATTTTTTAACGTGACGCCGTTGTGTGTCTCAGGGAACCTCAGCAGGAACTGCACCCAGGGGGGCTGGTCCGAGGTCTTCCCCTCCATCACCGCCGCCTGCTGGTCCGACGGCGAGGACGAACCCGGCGAGGTGAGTTCAGGGTCCGCCGCTCACTTCCTGCAGGCTGTCTGATCTGAGGTCTGTGTGCCAGATAAGCAGATACTTCGTGTTTTAGGTCAGCGGGGAAAGCTTTAAATGAACTCAAATTCCCAAAATGCACCAGTTAGCCGAGAGGCAAAAGAAACGGTTCACACTTTATTTCAGCGGTTACTAAGACCATCAAAACCCACTTTACACCTCCAAATACCTCGTTTAGAAGACCAAGCCCATTTAAGACCATCACAAACCCACTTGAGCCCAACAAAACCCAGTTTAAACCACCATATACCAACTTTAAACCACCAAAACCCAAATTAGACCTCCCAAAAAACCCACTTCAGACCATCAAAACCCAGTTAAAACCACCAAAATCCCACTTTACATCTCCAAATACCCATCAAAGACAGACAAAAACTCAATTTAGACCTCCCCAAACCCAGTTAAGACCACTACAACCCAGTTTAGACCACCCAAAATAATCCTAGGACATCACTAGTCATATTCTAGCACTCCTAACTTCTGCAGCAGACTTTTACATTTCAGTTTATTATTCAGTTTATGAAACATGAGCGTCCTTTTAAACTGAAGCTTTTATTGTTGACGTGAAAACAAGCAGACGACGGTGAAATTAAAGAATCTTCCTCCATAAAAGTCAAACTACATATGATTTACTGTGAAGACCAGGAGGTGGATCCAGAATCAGCCGGTGTGGAGGGTTCTCAGATGAAAGGCTTGGTGCGGCGGTGGAAGTGCTGATGTCAGATCAGCCGCGTGTTTCTGTCTGACAGAGATGGAGAGGAAGGTCAGATGTGAGCAGGCGACCTCTGACCTCCATCTGATCGCTGATCGGCTCCTCTTCCTCCGTCAGAGCGCTGTGAAATCAGCTGCCGGCCTCATCCTGCCGAGTCGGCGAATTAAAACACTCGACGGATTCAAAGTTTACTGATTTAATGTCTGTAACAGGTCTGTAGTCTCAGTGGGTCCCACCACTGGTCTGTAACAGGTCTATAGTTTCAGTAACAGGTCTGTAGTCTCAGTGGGTCCCACCACTGGTCTGTACCAGGTCTATAGTTTCAGTAACAGGTCTGTAGTCTCAGTGGGTCCACCACTGGTCTGTACCAGGTCTATAGTCTCAGTAACAGGTCTGTAGTCTCAGTAACAGGTCTGTAGTCTCAGTGGGTCCCACCACTGGTCTGTAACAGGTCTGTAGTCTCAGTGGGTCCCACCACTGGTCTGTAACAGGTCTGTAGTCTCAGTGGGTCCACCACTGGTCTGTACCAGGTCTATAGTCTCAGTAACAGGTCTGTAGTCTCAGTAACAGGTCTGTAGTCTCAGTGGGTCCCACCACTGGTCTGTAACAGGTCTGTAGTCTCAGTGGGTCCCCCCACTGGTCTGTAACAGGTCTGTAGTCTCAGTGGGTCCCACCACTGGTCTGTAACAGGTCTGTAGTCTCAGTGGGTCCCACCACTGGTCTGTAACAGGTCTGTAGTCTCAGTGGGTCCCACCACTGGTCTGTAACAGGTCTGTAGTCTCAGTAACAGGTCTGTAGTCTCAGTAACAGGTCCGTAGTCTCAGTAACAGGTCTGTAGTCTCAGTAACAGGTCTGTAGTCTCAGTAACAGGTCTGTAGTCTCAGTAACAGGTCTGTAGTCTCAGTGGGTCCCACCACTGGTCTGTAACAGGTCTGTAGTCTCAGTAACAGGTCTGTAGTCTCAGTAACAGGTCTGTAGTCTCAGTAACAGGTCCGTAGTCTCAGTAACAGGTCTGTAGTCTCAGTAACAGGTCCGTAGTCTCAGTAACAGGTCTGTAGTCTCAGTAACAGGTCTGTAGTCTCAGTAACAGGTCTGTAGTCTCAGTAACAGGTCCGTAGTCTCAG
>NC_139929.1:1276486-1318986 GCF_963514095.1 Eutrigla gurnardus | reverse complement strand
CCACAACCAGTCAGACCAGTAAGACCAGGTAGGCCAGGCAGACCAGTCAGACCAGTCAGACCAGGCAGACCAGTCAGACCAGTTAGATAAAACCTCTGGAGATGCTCAGTACAGCTTCATCATCGGTTGATTTTAAAAACCCAAAAGGAAGAAGAAGCTGAACTAAGATGTCCGAAACAACGTGTTTATTTATTTATGTTTGTTGGATCATATTCCGTCTTTAACATGAATTATCTTTATGTTCAAATATGCATTTTTATCCATTAAATCAGCTGTAATTCCACACGATTCTGTTAAAACATGCCAAACAGTCCGTACACACACACGTCTGGTTATTTATTTGTAAAATAAAACATGAATAGAAAACTGAAACGAAAATGTAATTTAAATACTGATTTTACTGATTTAATATTCAGAACTTTAGGTGTAGCAAACATACTGGACCAGTTCTGATTTTCTTCACATAACAATAATGATTCATGTTATTTTGTGTTTCTCCTCCGGGTGGAGTCGACGTTTACTGAGGAAAATATATATAACGTTCAGGTCTGAGTGTGTGAGGATTGTCTATATTTCTGTATATTTTATATACATATAAACACACACACAGCTGATAACGGTTTGTGGTAGAAATGCCGTGATGACCGATGACCAACATCTGGATCGACTCCAGATGTTCACTCTGCTGCTATCGCCCTGTTTACATACATCCCTCACTGGCTTCCCACCAGGACGCCGTGTCTAAACACACTGTGTGTGTGTGTGTGTGTGTGTGTGTGTGTGTGTGTGTGTGTGTGTGTGTGTAGGAGGCTCCACTGCACCAGGAACTACATCCACCTGAACTTGTTCCTGTCGTTCGTCCTGCGAGCCGCCGCCGTTCTCACCAAAGACGCGCTGCTCTTCTCCGACGACCACGAGTCGGACTGCAGCACGCAGCCATCGCTGGTACGCCCGTCCTGACCAATCACACGCGTCCACACGCTCCTGACCAATCACACGCATGTCCTCCACCCACAGAAACCTCACTGAACTCCAATGATTACATATATATACATACATACATACATACGCCCCAAATTAATTACATGTTTTAAGCTTTCAGTCCACCTTGATTCTATGACAGATATGATTGTGTAGCCGTTGTATAAGTACATGCTTCCTGTTCCAGGTGGGATGTAAAGCCAGCCTGGTGTTCTTCAACTACTTCATCATGGCCAACTTCTTCTGGCTGCTGGTGGAGGGTTTGTACCTGCACACGCTGCTGCTGGTCATCCACAGCTACTCCACCCGCCTCTCCATCTACATGCTCATCGGCTGGGGTACGTGGTCATAGTCACACTTCATGTAAACAAACACTCTCCCGCTGTGTGTGTTGTTATCCGAGCTCGTCTCTGTCCGCCTGTAACAAAACACCAATCTACCACATTATATTTAGTTTGTGTGGTTCATTAAAAAGGTGTCATATTGGAACTACATCCCTCTGTGAGGAAGCAAAGCTTTATGCTAAGCTAAGCTAACGCCGGTATCCACCTGGAAGCTGCCGTCTTTAGTAGAAACCGCCTCACGGATCGGCGTGATTCATGAAAGGTCGGGCGGTGAACATTCTCCCGGCTCCCCTGTGTTCACTCAGCTCTGTCCCCGCTGCCAAGCGACGCCTCCCTCCACCATCCATCACCGCTTTGCCAACGCTTCCTCCCTAATGCATCAGCTGTTTAATGTACGTGAGTGCAGACGTGGAGCTTCCTGCCTCAGACTGAGACTCTGACCTCCCCTCTCGTCTGCAGGGATCCCCTCCATCTTCATGGTGGCGTGGATCGTATGTCGGGTCTACCTGGAGGACACCAGGTGAGTCCACAGCAGCATCTATTAGGAGGTTTAATCATTCAAAACAACATGATAGTGAGAGTGGAATGTTTTATAAAACAATTTAAACCTGAAATGGGGTTTTCTTCACTTGATTCAATCCAATTAAACTTCTACTGGCTGAATATTACATCATATTAATAAGAAAAACAATAATCAATAATGCATTGTAGGAAAAGTCCAGATAAATACTACAGTAAAGTCCAGATAAATACTACAGTAAAGTACAGATACCTGAAAATGATTGGCAAAGCTTAAAGAACAAGCCTTGCTTTGCTGGTTGCAGGTGCTGGGAGATGAACGAGAACCCCGTCCCCAACAGGCTGATGAACTGGCCCATCATGGCTTCGGTCATTGTGAGGAACAACATCTCCTTACAATCACACTCATTAGTAGTTTTTAATTTGTCTGAGATGGTGTTTGTGTTAAAGGACGTCTCCGGTTCTCCGGTTCTCCACCAGATCAACTTCGTCCTGTTCATCAGCATCATCCGCATCCTGGTGCAGAAGCTCCGCTGCTCCGGCGTGGGAGGAAACGAACAGTCGCAGTACAGGTGACCCCTGACCTCTGACCTCATTAGACTGACATGTTAGAGGGCGTTCAGGTGACACAGCCAATGAGAGCGCAAGACGCATGTTGAGGAGAAACTTGGGGGAGGGGCCTGTTGGTCATCCAAAAAACAGGATGGAATGTTTTTATAAGTGTATCTAACCACTTTCTTTGATTTTTAAAGTTCAATATTTTGTTACATCATATTCATTTTTCTCATTTTCTTATATTTTCTGAATTGTTGTAGTTTTATAGAAGCCACAACATGATGACACACTTTTTCAAAATGTTTTCAATTTTCAATGTCAATGGAAAACCAATTTCTCTGTGTTTGAAGTCCACCTCACGTTATGTTTTCCATCAAATATAACATTAAATATTCTGACACAGATCGGTCCCTAACCACTAATCTAATCTAATTCCCAATAAAATAAATAGAATGTTTTTGGAGGAGAGAAAGAAGAACACACTCCACTTTACACCAACCACTTGTGTTTCAGACGTCTGGCTAAGTCCACCCTCCTGCTGATCCCCCTGTTCGGGATCAACTACGTGGTCTTCGTCTACCTGATGGAGCCGGCCGACAAGAACATGAAGCACATCAAGATCTTCTTTGAACTCGGCCTCGGATCCTTCCAGGTAACAACGGAGCCCGGTTACTTCCACGTACATATACACATTCTTGGAAAACAGACCTCTGGGGGATCACAGACCCAGGAGACAAGACCCGGTTCCTCCATTTAGGATTCAGCGTCGTCATGACAACAGGAGGACGATCTCAGTGCTTCATTAAAAAAAAAGTTGATGTTCTGTCACTTAAAAGCCTTTTATGTTTCAGGGCCTTATTGTTGCCGTTCTCTATTGTTTCCTCAACAGTGAGGTGAGTCTGCACACACACTCTGTCACACACACACACACACACACACACACACACACACACACACACACACACACACTGGATTTAAACTCTCACACACTCTTCTTCGTTGGTGTTTGGGTAAACAGGTCCAGAGCGAGCTGAGGAGGACGTGGAGGAGTTTATCCCTCAAGCGTTACGTGGGGCGGGACTACAGGCTGCACGCCGCCTCGGTCAGCCGCAACGGCAACGAAAACCACTTCCCCAGGAACTCCCGAGCCCAGTCCATCCTGCAGACCGAGATCACGGTGCTCTGATGGGAGGGGAGGGGGGCGGGGCTTCAGGACTGACCCTGACCCTGAGGTACTGTTGAGGGTCACCGTCGAGGACTTATCGTTGGCTCCTGCAGGGACCGAAGTTTCTGAGGTGAAGGACTTCTTATTCGTCTTCATCGACGGCGTTTTAACGCCTGGATTTAAAGTCCAAAAACATTGCATCAATAAATAGACGACACACTTCCATATTCTCAGTTGTCTCAGATATTTATGGGAGACAGCCGAGTGTTTTATCTGTTTCAGTGAAGACAACTACAACGTTAATAATACCTTTTGATTTAATGATATATATCCTCTTTTTGTTGGTTTTCTTCAAAAGGAAAAACATTCAAAAACAAGCCATAAAGAATGTATGCATTTAGAAATATGTTGTTTGGGTTTATTAATAATCAGAAGATGACAACAAGAGGTGGAGATTCTGAATGATAGTCGTTCAAAACAAGATATTCTGGTCAATCATCTCAAGACCCCTCAGGTTTATCCTGATCCCCTTGTTGGGGTCCCGACCCCCCCCATTGGGAACTCCTGTCCTACACAGAGGACACATACAGGTTTACTGTAGTTTGTGTATTCCAGGATTAGCTTCTAGATTGGAACAGGATCAGAAACCGTAGACCATCATGGACCCCAAAACGATTCAATAAAAGAGAAAAGCCTTTAAATGAAATACTATACTAGTAAACTCAGTTCTACTTAGACACAGCCATTAAACACTTACGTTGCCTTGTACAGACCATTGTTTTGTATTTGATGTTGTTTATTATGTTAATGAACTCGAGGGGATTTTATCAACCTTTGAACACAACTGTAAACCTGTGACTCCATATGTTTTATGTATAAAAGCTTTTTATCATGGAGACTTGTCATGTTTGTTCTTCACATACACTCTATACTGCACATATGTTCTTAAATATCGATGTGATGACATCAACTCCTAGAAATCACATCCTCATATGAGTCAGCCGTTTTGAGACTAATTGATTTCCTCAGATTGAAAAAAAAAATCATGGTTTTGCCAAAAACACAACAAAATTTAGTTGGCAGAAGGAAATTAAATCAAAGACTAAATACATTTTCCATTGAAACGTAATTCAAACGCAGTTTCTTTGTATGGGAATGTCATTTTTTATGAGACTTGGTTGTAGGATGACATCAGCATCATCAGTGTCGGCAGATAAAGGCCTGAAATGAACATTTATGACGCGTGTGATAAGATAAGGCGTGTACACGTGTGACGTGAAGCAGCTGTAAAAACAAACGCCATCATTCAGCAACTTAAATGAAATGGTTCAAACTTTCCCTGCCAGTTTTTCAGGCTTCAATCCCGTTAAAAGTACGATGAATTCTGAGAAACGCGTCCATACTTTTGCTTAAAATCCTTATTTATGAGCCGTTCTCCTGTAAAGCCCCATGTTTTGACATCGCCGTTCGTCTTGTTGGAGTCAATATTTGACTTCTTCCAGGTTTCTTCTTCTACAGAAACTGAAAGGTGGTGGTTTCGACTCGCACCTTTCTGTCCTTATCTCGTGTTTACGTTTCCACATCGGTTGCGGAGTGAAACCATCGCCGCTGTGTGTGTGTGTGTGTTGATCTGCACTTGACAGCTCACGCCGGCACCCTGCTGTCGGAGGTCAGAGGTCAACAAGGAAGAGAGCACGTTGCTTCACTTGTAAATAGAAGAAAACATTGAGCGTGAGACGAATTTATTGTTGGAAGCCTTTTTTGTGTTTTCTCCTGGGAGGAGTCGTGTTTACCTCGGATTGTTAAGCGTTTCTGAGAAGGTTTATCAATCATCTGCTGCTCGGCTCGGCTGAGATTACTTCTGTCTCGGGTCGCTTCATCCCACTCATGTGAGCTAAGTGAGCTAAGTCAGCCTCCCGGTCTTTCCCGTCTTCTTTGGCTCTGTGTTTAACTTTATTGCCAGTAATTACATTTATATTCTACTCATTTGCAACAGGATGAGCAACTTTTTTTGTGAGGAAAAGTAACAATAAGCACATTTTTAATCGATTTGTTTTGTTGTAAAAATATTCATATACAACGTATCTGTGAAACATGACAGCCTACATATTTTATTTATTTAATTCATTTATTGAACCCGTAATATCTGCACTTGCAATGCAATATTTGTTTATAGCAACCAAGGATGGATTAAGCATCTTTGTGTTCATATAAGTGCTATACAAATACAATTTATTATAGAAATAATAATAATAATTATTATTATTATTATTATTATTATTATTATTACTATAAAGAAACCAAAGCAACTACAGGGACACAATAAAACTACAAAGAGACACAATCAAACTAACAAGACAACAACTAAAAGACACAAAAGACTACAAAGACCATGTTCCCCAGTGAAACAGGCTGGCCAGTCACAAGAGGGAGTTAAATAAAATCCTTCGCATTTGATTGGACCACTAACAAAGTAGGCGGGATTAGAATCTAAAGCGCGATATCGCGAGACGAGGGCTGCCGTCCCGGCTAACAGCCAATCAGTTCACCGCATTCAGATCACTTGACGATGAAGTTCAACGTAACTGCGACATCGTACGTCGACGGTAAGAAACGACGTTACATTTGTGATTTATATTCGTTAATATGAATATCCCGCCCATGTTTTACGGTGGTTATGAATCCTATTAACTACTTTTAAATAATTAAACGAATAAACGTCAGCTAGCGTCAAATGCTAACGCGTCTTTAGCTTATGAGCTAGATGCTAACGTTAGCCCCCAGCGTATACGTTGTATTGACATTGGTCAACTGGGACTTGTGAGGTCGTATTGTTGTTTTAGTTGAGTTTCATGTAGGCTATCAATGATATTAGTTCTTCTCTTTTGTACTGTCATATTGGTTAATGGTTTTAGTTTGAACTGGTCCACAGTGATGGTTTTAGCTCATAGCATCCCATCAGCACACAACATGAAGATTAACGGGAGACTTTTCATTTAGCTAACATTACAAGTTGTGAACCCGCTTGAAAAGTATTTTGAAGAACCTCCTGCAACTGAAACGTTTGGTCCAGATTATTTACAGTTATAATGGCTTTTCATAGTTTAACCTTAGTGCTGAGTTGTGTGTTTACGTCGTATTAAAGGCAAGACAACGAGCTGTTGGGGGTTTTATTAATGGAGCTTGTCTTATTAACAGCTTTCAAATCAGCTACCAAGCTACCATCTATTGTTTTATTGGCATAATTTCACACAACAAGGTCAAATATTACCAACAACTATTGTGGGACTCTTGTATTGGATTGTAGTAGTTTTAGTTTGGTGCACTTGGTGAAAATGGCATCTGAGTATGTAAACAGGGAACATTCAATTTCTGCTTCTCTCTGTTGTGTCACACCTTGAAATGGTCACTAGGTGGCACTAAATCCCAGCTGAAAACTTCCTCACCTTGGTCAGTGCATCACAACTCCCCATGACATGACGCTGATGCAGTTTTTCAAACGGACATAATGCAGACAATAACTGTCAAAAACATGTTCATTCAAGTTCAGCACTTTTTGTAAAATGTATTTTATTTGTTGTATTTTCGTCACATTAAAAAGAAACAGATATCAGCATTTTACCCTCTCCTCTCTAAATATCACATCGCCGACCACAAGTCAATAAAAAGATAGCGGTTGATTTCAAGGAACTCAGAAACGTCACCTTCAGCAAAATATCTCGTTATGTATTTCAACATTTCAGGAAACAAGCAGAAATGGTTTCAGATATACAAAATGCATTGCTACATATCTCACTTTCTGCAGATGTAAGCTATATGTCTGAGCTCAGTTGCAAGCGTGCATGTAGGTGTTGCATTGTGGGGGTTTTCAAACCACAGCAAGGGAAATGTTTTTGCTCAGATGTGCAGCGAGGCTTCACACCTTGGTCATCTTGGCAGTAACTAGAGAGAGACAGAAGAGTCAGCATTAGTGTGTGTGTGTGTGTGTGTGTGTGTGTGTGTGTGTGTGTGTGTGTGTGTGTGTGTGTGTGAGTGAGACTACTACTTACGTTTACGGACCCAAGCAGCCCTGGGATCAACGCAGACCGTTCCATCTTGTGTTGAAAAACTGTGGAGGGGGGGGAGAGGAAAATGATGGAAGGTTCTATGTGTGTATGTTTGTGTGTCAGAAAACCTGTCCAGACTTACATGATGGCGTCCACACAGCGATGGGCTGAATATTGTTCACGATAAGTGTTCCCGGTCACGTCGAGGCTGATGTCCGAGGGGTGGACCCTCGTGCAGCACGATAACTTTTTGCGAGCGAAGCGATCTGAAAAGGGGACGAGAGAAAGATTAGATTTTTTTAAACTAGAATCCTGTTTGGCTTTGTGTATGTCCATCTAATAGATGACACAAAACCTTCTATCTGAAAAAAAAATCACCTTTTTTGATACCAATGCATAATTCACTGTGGATTGGATGTTTGTCACATGACTATTACCTCCTTTTGCAAGTCTTGCCAGGTGTAGAGCAACACAGTTTCACGAAACCCCTAACATTTAATAACTTTTAACAATATTAATAATTGCAAGAAATCTGCAGGAGGAATTTGTTAAAGCACCTGGAAAAATGACCAAAACTACAAGTTTTATTAATGTCTCCATGTGTCACGCTTGCCTGCTGCATCTATGTGAAACATACGGCGAGGGATGTTTCATCATAACTAGTAGTTAGCCTTTAGCATTAGCTCCATTGGTAGCGGGCGCCATCGCCACTTTGCGGGACCGGTCAGAAACGTCTGTAGTTTTGATGTCTGTACAGGTTGGCTCGGTACTTACTGTTGAGTGCAGACGCCTGGAAGCACAGACACGCTGCGAGCAGCAGGACGCCGATGGTCAGGTTCCTGGAGGACATGTTGAAGAGTGTTTTTTTACCGATCAGGCTGCGAGTGCAGGAGCTGATGGACCTTATGGGGACATTTATTGGCGAGTGCAGAGTCGGGGTGGGCTTTATCGAGGGAAGCGCCGATGACGCGTTTGTGCGGTCATGGCATCTTCACACCTCCACCCCTCTTCTGAGATTCTCTATAAGCTCGTCTGTCACAGCCTTCTGAGAAACAACCTCACACGTTTCCACACACACACACACACACACACACACACACACACTCACAATCTCACACTCTCTCACACACACACACACACACACACGCTCACTCTCACACACACACACACACATTTACACAGGAAAACACGAAACTGTGAAAAAGCTGTGTGGTAGTTGATGTGACCTGTTATGTCACGTTCTATATATATTGACAGAGTGGATGATTTGATAAATGTGTAATTCCTGGTGGAAGGCAGCAAAAGATATATCTGCAAATCTGAAAGGACGCTGCACTCGCTGGTCTTTAAAGCATCCCAGTGAAGACCGGTCAAAAGATGCATCGACGTCTACGTTAACATTGGTATCAGTTGACTCTTTAAAGAGGAGATAATCCTGTATTAGTCCCACTGTGTGAATTTACAAAGACTTTATTAATGCATTTAGTAACGGCCCACTTGTCTTGCTTCAGCTAATGTTCACAACACTGTGCAGACATTTATGAATGTCTTTTCTTTGTGCAAGCACCAAACACTTCCTCTTTTTTTGGGGCACACATCAAAATACACTACAGACATTTCCTTACTTTTCAAAACAGTTACCCTAGTCTTCATGCATTTGAGGGGAATTGTCGATAATTGTTTTGTTTATTAATATTATGAGAGATCAAGTTAGTCTTGCAAAAAAAAACAGGTAGAAATGTCCTTAATAGGGATACTTTATATTAGAGTACATCTCAGAGTCTGTCACCTTCTACACTTTTACTTCCGAGTAGAAGGAGAAGTGGAAACTGGAAACCAAAAACGTCAGCTTGGCCGACATAAAAATGTCTACTTTAGTGAAGAAAAGAGAAGAATAAGTTTCAGTTGGTCAAGTTTGAATCATTCTGCCATGTCAGATGGAGACGATATATAAATATGTATCCAGCCGAATCTCCTGATCAGTCATGTGAGTTTCAACCTCAAGCGAGTGAAAGAACGTTTCTCAGCAATCTTAAGTTTTCCTCTCTTTTTTTTTTTCAAATGTTGCCGTTGCCATACAGCTTTTCTCATGGGATCGTTCCAAATATGTGAAAAGGAAACACGGCTAATGATGGCGGAGGCAGAAGCTGCTTTTTTTTAAAATTTTACATTATGTTAACGTACCTGACTGTGACGGTTTGTGTGAAACCGGGGGAAAGGAAAACCCTGCTGCCTACGGAGGACCAATATGGAAAATGATCATCGATATTTGCATGATAACATGCCCTTTTTTACACTGAGAAGTTGAACAACTTGCTGCCATCGTGGATGATGTAATGTTCCAACCACAACACAGCGGCCACACGCCACCTTGATACATGGGCCCTGCAGGCCTTTTATGTATTTGTAGATTTCTTGTATTTGTAGATAGTGACACTATGCTCTAAAAAGGCATGCCAGGTTTTTTTTAAAGGGTCTGTAAGGAATCTCTTCAGGAAGAACCTAACCATTTCAAGCCATTTGTGCTGCAGCATCTCCTGGGTCTGTTTATCATGAGTAGGCCGGGGAGGAAGGGTGAATGCAATGACTTGTTGCATGTCCTTTGGGTGCATCGGACATTAAAGGAATTCTGTAAAGGGCAGCGAGGGACTTGGGGTCCACCACTTTACCCACGACCACCGACCACAACCTCGGATAGTTTGGGGTCCGACCAGAGCATGTGCATGTAGTTGGCAGGTGAATATTTCTGGTATATTTTATATTGGTGAGGTGTGCTCGGATGGAAGAGACTGTGTCTTGCACATATTGATGTGGTCTGAGAGGTCTAGTGCATGTTCCCATTGTTCACAGGGTCTTGGTCTCAGACAGCCCTCAGGAAAAAGCATGGCAGATTTATTTTTAGAATGCGATCTTGTATGATTGAGGTGAGCCCCCTTTATAGCTGGTATGAGCGAGGGGGGGGATTGGAGAAATAGCTCCTTCCCTTTCGCAGAGAAGGTGTCAGATAAGATCCAGGTAAACAGTCAGAAGGATGAGCTGGATGCAGTTTAGTTTCACATGTGCAATGTTTTATTTCTGACCAATTTCACATGTTAATGGATTCATGACAAGGTTTTTTTTTTAAATAAATAAATAGCTCAAAACATTTTCTCAGGACTGTAATAATGATAAATACACTAATAATAAATACATGAATATTTTTTATCAGCCCTGGTCAATTAAATTAAACTAATAAATAATGTCACTATTGAAAGAAACTAAATATTCAACACAGAAATTCTCCTCTTCAAGTGCTGTTTCAAACATCGGGGCGTTGAGGGCGTTGAGGGCGTGGCGGCGAACTCTTTGTTTTCATTGGCTGGAGGTGGAGAAGACCGCCTCCTCTCCTGAGAAGGTTTCATCAGCAGGTGTCTCGGATGTGGAGGGGAAAGAGGAGGAGAAGAGAGGAGTGGAGGAGGAGGGGAACGAGGAGGAGAGAGGAGTGGAGGAGGAGGGGAACGAGGAGGAGGAGGAAGGAGTAGAGGAGGAGGGGAACGAGGAGGAGGAAGGAGGGGAGGCGGTGGATGTGATCATGGAGAGGAGGGAGACGGAAGACGAGGGGAGCACGGATGAAACCGCGACCTCAGCTTTTGCTTTCCTGCGAGAAAGAAGAAAAAACATATTTAGATGTCTTTCTTTTTCATTTTGGGGTTGAATGGATGAATGAATGCGTAGAAAAGGCAAACGAAGGAAATGATCAACTCACTCGAAGGCAACGATCTTTCTGCGAACCCAAGGAGCCCTCAAGTAACTGCAGAAAAGACCTTTGGATGTTTGAAAGCTGCAGGAAAACACAAACACGTGCACCATTAGAACGGACTCATTCTCCTACAACACAAGCTGGCTTGGTGTAATAGCAACAGGCTGAGAATTAAATGGTTTGAATTGTTTGGATAATCAGCTTAATTGAAAAGAATCTATCGTTTGGAAGAAAAACAGGGGGTTTCTTTCCAGGACTTGGGCTTGTAATATGCCGTAGATATGGCTAATGCAAAGTTATAAAGTTGAAATTGAAGCTATTCATTACTGTAAATGAGAAAAAAAACTACATTTTTTGAGCTGGATCAATTATTATTTGCTATTTAAAGGTACAGTGCTGCTCTTTTGTACTCACATGACGGCCCGGACACACGGAGGGTTCGCTTCCTGGACCAAGTATCCTGAGATCGGCTCGGTTATCTCCGTTATGTCGACTTTTTTACAGCAGGTTGCCAACTTTTCTGCTGAACAGAGACGGACACAAGTTAGTTTCATAAGAATGTTTTAAATCGGCTCGCAGGAGGATTAAAAAAACACATCTGTGAGATCTAAATGTTGAGTCTCACCTGCCGATCCAGACTGAACCACAGCCATCAGGACGACGGCCACCAGCACGCTCTTCAACAGGCTTCCACAGTTTGCCATTTTCAACAAAAATAGGATGATAGATTTGAGGTGAAGTGGATGAATAGTGGTTGAAGTGATCTCAGCTGGTCTTTTTCTTCTCCCTTCGTCTCCAGAGATCTCGGTGAACTGACCTCCGTCTGGAGACGTCGGATACTTAAAGGCCTGAGAAAGCAGAAGTGAACCTCCGGTTAGTCATCTTCCTGCTTTTTTCTTTTCCCTTCGCTCTCTGTCTCTCTTCGCCTGAATGACCCGCTCATTGACGGGGTTTTCCACGAAGTGACCGGCATGTTACCAACAGGAAGCACTTTCATCACTGTTTCGTTTGGAAAATGAAGTCACGTTCTTTTCCCTGATTGTCCGATCGCGGGGGTGTTAGGAATCCCTTAGAGGCCAAGGGTCACAACGTTTTTTATTTCCACATTTAAAGTGTAAGTTTGGCGGAAATTGAAAATAAAGCTATTTTCTGAATGAAAATACATCAACTAAGCCGTGGAGGAAGTAATTTTCGCTCATCACGCAGTTCAGAGCTAGCACGGGTGGGAGCTAGAGTCCAACATCGCAAACAGTGGGTTAGCATGGGGCAGACAGCCACACGCTTTCAAAATCGCATTTTTAAACCACTAACATTGCTCAAAACAGCGCCAAACCTCGTCAGCAGCTTGCTCTGGGTGTCTACACATAAAACGAAGCACCAACAACTCAGTTCATGAACCCGAAGTTTATAACAGAAGACAGTTAAGAACACTCACCAAGTCTACCCCTGCCAGCTCCTCGCGAAGGATAGTCCGTAAGTGTCGATTACCGAACGCAATGCAAAAGTGAAAGTGAAACTGAAGATTTCGCCCAGAATAAAACGAGTATACTTTTAAATTAGTGGCAGTTTGGCCAAATATAAGTTAATAACGGTGGGTAAAAACGTCGGGATAGTTTGTATACACTTCCAATCAGTTCAAGACAGCAGCCTTATCTGAAGCACATACATGTCACGCGAGATCTCACACGGGAACACGAGAGCTGCGTTCGGTAATCGACACTTACGGACTATCCTTCGCGAGGAGCTGGCAGGGGTAGAATTGGTGAGTGTTCTTAACTGTCTTCTGTTATAAACTTCGGGTTCATGAACTGAGTTGTTGGTGCTTCGTTTTATGTGTAGACACCCAGAGCAAGCTGCTGACGAGGTTTGGCGCTGTTTTGAGCAATGTTAGTGGTTTAAAAATGCGATTTTGAAAGCGTGTGGCTGTTGGCCCCATGCTAACCCACTGTTTGCGATGTTGGACTCTAGCTTCCACCCGTGCTAGCTCTGAACTGCGTGATGAGCGAAAATTACTTCCTCCACGGCTTAGTTGATGTATTTTCATTCAGAAAATAGCTTTATTTTCAATTTCCGCCAAACTTACACGTTAATAACTCCTTAACGAGGCAAAAGATGTTAAACAATCAATCTGCAAATGTAACGCAAAGGGGCCAGCGTCCAGTTTGTGTAAGCTTCATTTTACAACAATGAAGGGTTAAAGCTTGTCTTGTTTTCCTCACTGAAAAAAAAACCATGATAAATAAAAGTTTCAGAGTGAAACTTTTGTAACGCTGAGGAAGTTGGAAAGAATGTGGCAACGAGCCGAGTGAGGCGGACATGTCTCAACATGGCCCTAACAAACACTTTAACAGTTTGGTAACAGTGATATGTACATCTGTGATTGAATTAGTGAGTTTTAAACAGTCCAGCCGTCGTCGACACGTTTAGTAGCTCGCCGGTGTTTGGGTTTAAATAGGGACCGTGTTAGCTGGTGACTCCCGGCTGAACGGTTGCTCGTAGTTTAAAAATGCCAATGGAAGAAGTCGGCTACCCCCTTCAATCTATTATAAACACATCTGAGTTTATTGTCTACACCGACCCTAAACATGTGTAATTATGCATCGCATTTCAGCTGAAAGTCACCAGTTAACACGGTCACTCCTTAATGTGAAACACCTACAAGTTTATTTTATCAGTCAGACTCATGGCAGACGAGTCATTTCAGTTCCAGATTACCATTTGATTCCCTCCCAGATCTAATCCCAGTGACTTTAAAGACACACACACACATATACTTTATTTGATTCCACATTACAAGTCAGGTTTCAGTAAGAATCACATATTTTGAATGATCCAACAGGATAAAACAGATCAGCACATTGTTACTGTTTCAGGGATACAAGAATCCGTTTCCAGATAAACATGCTTCCTACGATAGAAGAAATTGAGCAGTACTTTACTCGCTGTTTGGCTGTTGTTCTAGACACACACACACACACACACATAGCTTGCAAACATCATTATAAGTGCTTTAGAATAATAACATAATGTTTCATCAGACGTTCCTCAATTCCAAAATGTAAAAAGTA
Organism: Eutrigla gurnardus; assembly: GCF_963514095.1. NCBI lineage: Eukaryota > Metazoa > Chordata > Actinopteri > Perciformes > Triglidae > Eutrigla > Eutrigla gurnardus. Next base: position 1,304,569 of record NC_139929.1, on the reverse strand, counting down.
CAACTCGATGCTGTTGTTGACATTTTAACATTTAATGTGACACATCATATCGCAACACAATGTGGGGATGTTGCATCAACAACATCCCCACATTGCAGTGATGTTGTTGATGCACCGCACGGCAGCGATTAGATACCAATGTATTGATCATGACGGGCGGGAAGGCAAGCGGAAGACAACACGTTTTACAAAGTGGTGGGAAATGACTTTTTATATTTAATAACTCAGAAGAGATGTCGGCAGATGAAAACCCAGCGTCATTACATTAAATAAACCAACACAATGTTTTCATCACTTTTACATCTACGTGGTTTCCCATCGTTGGGATCTTTTAATCACATTAATCCCCATGTTCTTTGGGTGGACGGTCATCTTCTTTTCTTGAAGGCCGTATTTTTGATCACTTTCCCCGACATCACATCTCCTCTACCATGACTTCTCCAATCGGCTTCGACCGCAGGCTTTATTGTGTGCAACTGAGTGTTACAGCGTTTTAGTGGAGCAACCAGCGGAAATGTTCAGTTACCTAATGAATGCAGATCAGTGCACTACTACTGGAGGAGTTTAAATGATTCAAAACAGGATTCCAGTTTAAAACAAAGCCACAGACTGGAACATTATGAAAGCAGAAACTTCCCACTCAGACTCACTCGTTTTTTTGTGTTACCGTGGGATCTAAATGTGAAAGTAAAAGTGTCTTTGAGACGTTTTATGTCAAAACAAAACCTAAAAGCTTCCCGAGCAGCTAGAAGCAGTGCAGCTGTTTTAAACCCAGTTTGATCCCCCAACATTCTTAAAACGTGGATAAAGTAAAAATCAGAGATGTGTTTCTCAACACATATACATGTTAAAACATGAAAAGGCTGCAAACTATGTAGTACTGAATTGTGGAGTCTTTTGATCAGGCCTTATCTTAAATAATAATATCTTAAATGAATCACAAGGTCTCCCTGCATAAATAAAGGATGAATAAACATTAAAATGTGTATTTGTATCCCATATTTATTTTAAATCGGGCTCCGTTTCTCACGTTGTGAACTAGACGATGATGTGAATTCACCAGGATCAACGTGAAACGACTCATTTCACTTTCACTGATCGGTGGTCCGATAATGTTCGGGGTTGTATATGACATTCTGCAAAAGTAGCGTGCGATGGTGAGATAGTGATTCTTTGTGCACGACTGGATGCATTTTTGGGATTTCGTTGATTTGATGTTGATTTTCTTCGTTGTGACGTATTAATATTTGCTTTCCCGGCCTTGAGAGGCGCTTTGATGTCTACGCTGCCATCAGTGACTCAGAAGAGGAAGTGATTAGTTTGATAAAACCATCACCCTGCTGAAAATAGCTTGCTTTTAATGGTGTGATGTCTGAAGCTCGGTGATTAATTTGCAGCCAACTGCACCGCTTGTCTTCTTCTTTGATTGCGGAGGTATTTTAAATCAAACAGTCATATCACCTGTGCTGGAGGATTACATCATTACATTACAGTTTTGGTGAGATGGCCTTTCTGAGAAGTGTTGGGGGGTGTTGCATTTACTGAAGCTCACAGCGCTCTGACTAACTAATGTCTACGCAAGCAGCATTTCTGAAAAACAAATTTGGAGTAAACATGATTTAAACGGATGTAAAGAAATGATTGTGTGTGACTTGGAAGAGAAAGAAAACTAAAACCAACAGACATTTTAATCTGGCCTGTTTGAAGATTCTGAGAATGAACTCCGTGCTACGATTACCTCTGATAATTGATCGACTTCAAGGCTACAACTATTTCCACCTTTTTATGTTTTCAGTGCCAAACATAAGTTTCCATTTTCTCCAGATTTACTGGTTGAAGCCGGTAGAGAAACGGGTGAAAAGTGTCTCGGTTTGAGGTTTGATCGCAGTAGACTTAACTTCCTTCCTACTTCATTTTCAAACCACTTCTGTTTGTTTGGTTGCGACACGCTTGGGGTTTTTTTTTTTTTAAACATTTTTTATATATATATATATATAGGGCCTTCCTCTCCTGCTTTATTTGCTCAAAGTCTAAAATAAACGTATCTCAAAAATCTCCGTAATGTGCAAGTAAAGAGCTGGGTTTTTTTGGAGGGCGAGCTGCATTTTTCAAATAGCGTCCCTCTTACAAGTGTGTTTACGTCTATATCAGGTGCGACTGGCTGTTTCCGACCTCATCTCACGTTCAACTCATGACACATTTGACATGAGCGGCACAAAGGAATGCACTTAATGGGAGTTAGAAATGCTCACTGTTTGAAATCTGAGTGAAACATGAGTTTGAGAAGAAGCATCAGGTCACATCGAGAGGTTAGAACGGCGTTTATTCTGCTGTATTTCTGCAGACCACATCTGAAAGACGTCTGCAGCTTGTTGTTACTGTTCGGTAGCAGAAATGAAATCATGAACCACTTCCCCCTCCTGTTCTTTGATCAGTGTGGAGGGAAATCAAACCGCCTGCAACAATCACATGTTAAACTTTGTCTGGGTTTGAAACGGGGGACCAAGTCTTACAAGATACGAGATTGGAAGCGTTTGGAATTGCCTCTCGATGCCGTTGCGAGCCAGCTGCTCGTAGTTAACGGTGCTAAAGGTGCAAACGCCAACAAACGTGCTAACAGAGCTAACAGTGTTGACCTGAGGGGGAACTGGAGGGTTGGTTATGCATTATGAGAGCATGGCAGAGCTCGTAGGGCCAGTAGGGCACGCTTACATGCACGGCCGGCCGACTGTCAACAAAGCAAGGAGAAGCTCTGATAACAACACACACAGAGGGAGAGCAACACCATTCTCTGCTCAGTCAGACATTAATCCACTCAATCTTTATGGATGTCTACCTCCAAGGTGCATGTGAAAGGGGGTCTGAAAAGGTCGCCACTTTATCCTGAGCTGTTGTCAACCCGGACTAAGACTATGACCTCAGGGTGTCTCGTCAGTGGCGCAACACTAATTTGCTGGCTGGAGTTTCCCTTTTATAGTTTATTTATACATGTGTTCCCTTTTATAGTGTCCAGGTCCACCGAGGAAGCCCAATACTGTCTGTGGTTTTCATTGACAGATGTGGATGTGGAAGTATTTCTGGTGGGTTTCCCCATTGAGCTGAGTGGTTTATAGGTCTACATGTTTCTGTGCCACATCTTCTGTATCTTGACAAATGTACTTATTGTAAGTCGCTTTGGACAAAAGCATCTGCTAAATGCCCTAAATGTAAAGCAACGTGTGTTCATCTGTTGGTCAAATCTGGTTTCAGATCAGTGTTAATTTCGTTAACGAAAACTATGACGAAATATGTTCGTCAAAAGCATTTTTTCTATGCTTCTAAAAGTAATGACTAAAATGTTTTTACTAGGGTTGTCCCGATCACGTTTTTTTGCTCCCGATCCGATCCCGATCGTTTGAGTTTGAGTATCTGCCGATCCCGATATTTCCCGATCTGATCACTTTTTTTTTCTCCCGATACAATTCCGATCATTCCCGATAATTTTTCCTGATCATAAACATTTTGGCAATGCATTAAGAAAAAAAAATCAGCATTTTTGGGGGCCGATACCGATCACCAATCACAGAATGGATGGGAGAATAATAATAATAATAATAATAGAGCCGTTTTATGACTGAACATACTGTCGATGACTGTGTAGGACACAGCAGGATTCTGGGTCGGGCTTGGGCTTCAGACTCGCGGTGTGAGCGGACCGGAGCGGAACCGGACCGGTACTTCGCTCCGCTCTCTGCAAAATCCGCTGCCCGCTCGTGGCCACTTGCTCGTTCAGCTACGCTTTTGACTACAAACATGTGCGCACACCGGAGCGGAACGGGACGGGAACCGGAGCGTACTTTAATAATAAAAATGCAGCTGTGCTTCCACTGCCCGCTCGCTCAGCTCCACTCGGGTGGCTGTAATTAAGCTGACGAACGGCTGACGTTCTCGCATGTGATGTTGATACTTCACCTGCGCGGCTCGCGAAGTTGCGCACGTTGTATTTTGGAACAATCCCAGCGAACAGCGCTCTGATCAACAGACACGGGACGAGCCGACTGTGCGCACGAGGGTGGCTGATAAAAGCCCACCACACGTCACTAGCGTTGTTTACGCTGGAACTTTGACAGGCCACCGGCCACGAAATTCCCACCTGCGTCAGGCGCAGAAAAACAGTCTCGGGTAATAAAAATATATAAATATGCGATCGGCTTTTCTGATCGGCACTTTGACCGATCGCCGATCAACCTGTTTGAGGCCATATCGGCCGATAACGATCGGCGGCCGATCGATCGGAGCATCCCTAGTTTTTACTTTTCGTCGACTAAAACTATGAAGGTAAACAATGACCAAAATGTGACTAAAACTAATAAGCATTTTCGTCTTAAGACTAAGACTATATCTTTTCAGTCTGAACATGAGGCTTCTTTAATTAAATGTTATCCAGTAACGTCAGCGTTTCCCACAGATAAGTAGTCACACTGCAGGAATCAAGGTTTTGAAGAAATTGTCATTCTACAGTGGAAAATGTGTGACTTCATGGTTCCACGTGGTTTCCTTGAAGCCCTTTACCACTCAATTACTGTGGGGGAAGTAATCATGCCACACACTGGACAAGGCCGGGTCATGTGACACACTGATCATACGCCGATATCAGCATTCAGCGCCTTACTAATAGCTTTCATGCTGTGTCACATGGTCATCACACAGGATGTGAGGAAATGATGGGCACTTTTCTGGAATCAGCAAATCACCACAATGTAAAACAATGTTAACGTCCTCCGTACGGCACAGTTTATGTTTTACTGTGAAAACGCATACAGCTCAATGAAATCTGTTTGACTAAACTCAAGACTTTATCTCCACATGGCTAGTAAGTGGACCTCGAGAACAATTATATGTCCCCATTATTCTGCCTAAATAATCTGCATACAGAATATGATCCACATAATCATCACAATACGCTTAAAACTATTAAAATGACACTTTAACTTAATGGAATCACTTTTTTATATTCTGTTCAGAAACAAATCATGTTATTGCATAATTATTTTTAACACCCTTTTGTAATGAGAAAGAAAATCAACACGTGGCTTTGAGCTGTTATTTTCACACCTGCTTCTTCAACGTAAAGACACGACCGTAAGTGACGAAGGCCAAGAATCTCCATGGAAACGCTTCGACCACAAAAAGACGGTGGCCCCCTCAGTGGTGCTGCTTCGCTGTGAGAAAGATCTCTCGTTCCGTTTGTTTCTTGGCGTTTGGATGATGCGGTTGTCTGTTCTGCAACAGTATTCACAATTTATTGAGACTTAAACAAAAACAAAAGTTTGAATTTGACTCTTTATGAGGCGAGATATCACGGGTCACATTTACAAAAACAACGAGAGTCAGATGTCAGTTTGACTGACATCTGACTCTCGGCAGCTCTTTACTGTTTCTTCCAGAAACGGATATGATGTCGCTGTCTGCTCTACTCTCACGTAAAAAAATCGATTTAAAAAAAATGTCCTGTAAAAAAATGCAATAACTATGATAATTTCTCCCCATCCCTTTGGGGAATTAATGAATAACTTTATATTAAAGTTTGGTTTACGGGATGACAGCACCACACGACGGTGTCAGTGATAGTGTGAAATATTAAATAAGCGTCGGTAATACAAGCAACACCTGAACAACTGCATCCAATCAGTTTAACCTCACATATTAAAGGTGTATTATTATAGAGATGATCGGAAATGAGGTAGAAAAATAAATACGATTTCCTTTGAATTTAATAAATTCTATTATTATTATTAACCTTTTTTTTAAAAAACAATATATTGACCTAATGTATTTACATTCTTTAAAAAGCCACTCTTAACAGACTAGGTGTTTTTATTATAAATGTTATAAAAGTAACCCTGTTGATTTCAGAGACCTGAAGTGTTTCTTGTCTGGCCGGTGTTGTGTTTACTCTCTGGCGCCGCCTGCTGGTGACAAAGAAGACCTGCCGACATTTTTCATGCAGTGCACAAAATCAATCCACAGCTTTATGAACAACTGGCTCTAAAACAAGGAGAAAGTGTGCACATCTTTTGAATCTAAGCAGCCTTTTCTATGAAATCTAGTATGTAAATATTTTTGTAGAATTTCTTTCAAACTATTTTCATGCCAAAACTTTAAGAGTTCAACGACATTTTGTTCTCCTCTGTAACTTGAATTGATGCAGCTGTAACACCATCACACACACACACAGTCATACACCAGCAGTCTGGCGACAGCACAACTTTGTCGCCACCATGTGGGGAAAAGAGAACCTGCAGTCAAACTGTCCATATTTTAGAAAAGAAGGAGGGAGAGGACGTTAGATGCAAAATGTCCCAACGGTTTGTCTGCAGGTATTCTACAGCAAATATGCCAGAATATAAAAACATATAAAACTTCTGTTTCCAAACGGTGTGCACACATTAAACTCTAAGAACAGAGTCCATATCTATCAGCTGCTCTTAGTTATTTAGATGTTAGATTCTGCTCCCATGGAGAATATCTTTTTAATCAAACGGACACAAACCTACAGCATCTTCCTCATTCCTGTTGCTTCATCGCCCCGTCACCATGACGACGTGTTTCTGCTGGTCCTCTCAAAGGCTGGGAACATTTCTGTTAACTTGTTGTGTTTGGGGGGAAACTAGAATAATGTTTATTTCATTTTTTAGATATTTTATTCAGGGACTGATTACTGGTGCTGATAGTCAACATTTTTATGGTTATTGATCCTTTTTTAAGACTATTTGCTGATAGAATATCAATATATTCTATTTGTTTGTTCATTTGTTCAGCATCATAATAAAGCTTTTTGTGCTCAGGTCACGTTGAAAGGTGGATTAAACAGACGCTTTAAGGAAAGTTTGACATTCTAAATGTGGACACTTTTTGACTTTATGGCAGACAAATATCTGTTATCGCTCTCTTAGATGAGTAATAATCGTCCCTGAAAAAGCCACATCGGTCAACCCTTAATTTGATAAACTAATCTGTAAAACTGGCAGTTTGAGGACGCGGTTTTTATGAAATATTGATACGAGCAACTGACAACCGCCACGATCACAACCACAGATAAACTAAACTGACATGACATGCAATCTGATATCGCTGCTTCGTGTTGCTTCACATTTCATTGCACATTTCTGCTTTCAAGTTTATGTTTTTGAACCTGAAAGAGCTCCGTCATCGTGTGGAAGAAACCCGACTGGTCTGGTTCAGGCTGCAATGAGAATCATGTATTCATCCTTTATTGATTCGTCATCATCTTATTTAAGATGATTTGCTATTTTTCACTAAAAACAGATGCGTCTTATCTGTGATGCAATAAGAATATTTGTTTCTTGATTAAATGTAAACTGATCCACGATGTTTTATTGCCATTTTAAGAGTTTTAATCATATTTTGATGATTATAGGGATAAAATCGCGAATCGCCATTATTTTGGCGGGATAAATGTACATGAAGTTTCCAATGTCATCCCTAACGGTCACTCATTGAGATCCGGTGATCATAGCGGCGTTGTTTGAGTTTTTGTTGTGACTTATGATATGAGACAGACTGCACATATCTCACATACAATATATGGTGCACAGCAACTTATTATTGTACTTATGTATTTTAACTGTATTCAGGAACTACTTTGGTGAACTATCAAGAACTTCTGTCCAGGTTTGTGTGTATTTATATAATATATATGAATAAACCGAACCTCCGTTTTGACGTTTTGATCAAGGACATAAAACTCTTATGAATAAAACGCACACAGAGCGGGTGTGGCCACTGAAGTCCAGACGGCGAGGAATGACCTCACTGACTCATCACACTGCTATTCTAGTCGTTTCCATTCTTACCACACAGAAATCCCCATTCATGCCACTACGCTGAACTACAGCACTAAACGTAGACCTCAACGTGGAAAAATCAAGATTCAGTCACCATTATCATTTCAAAATCTTTATTTATCTTTCCCAATTCATTTCCAACAAAAAAAAATCAAAGCAAGACATTTTTAAAGCTGTGGAAAATAATCTGCGTTTAGTTTTTTTTAAATAGTCTCAGTAAAAGCAAGTACAGATTAATAAAAATCTTTCTCGGCAGCTGCTTTTGCTGCGCCGGTTTTGTTACTCCAGATCATCTTCATCCAGGTCTTCAAATCTTCTCCGTTCACTTTCTTCTGTGAACTCTGGGGGACATTTTAATGTTCCCTGTGTTGCAGAGAGAGTGAGGGGGAGAAAACGGGAATTAAAATCATCATCATTATTATTATCGTTATTCCTGTGAATTTGTTTTGCATCAGTTGTGCTGCTAACGGCAAGTTCTTTCACAGCGCTTTATTTTACAGCTCTGTAGCACGCTAATAATTAACATTAACCGTGTAATTTGGTTCTAATCGTTGGGAAAATGTAATTAATTAATTCCAGTTATTCACTTGAATGATCAATAGCGTTTTAACAGTGGCTTTTCTCTCGAGCGAATTTCCCTATTTCATCGTTATCTCCAGGAAACTTCATAGGAAAGTGCTGCAAAGTTATGACCATATTTGTGTGGTGTTCTTCGATCTAACGGTCTACGCCGCCTGGTTTACAAGCGGAACAAGCAAACAGCACGTGAGGTCGCCATCGGCTTCATAGAAACCTTCTGACTGCAGCTCGTGGTGTTAGAAACGGCTGATTCTCACCTCCGCTAAACGCTTGGTGATCCACGGCGGAGTCGGCCTGATGCAATAATTTTGCACCTCCGTTATGATCCTAAATACAGGAACACGGGGAAATGAAGCATTAGGTTTGTTTGTGTGGCCCAAGCCTAGTATGCATGAATGTGACATTTGGATCGTTGCTGCACTTACACGATGGCGTGGTGTGGACAGCTGGTTCGATTCTGCACAAAGCAGTGCTTGATGCTCGATGGGTCGATGGGCCGCGGTCCGTTGACCGTTGCACAGCAGCCAAACAACATATGTGGAGCTAACGGACAGTGAGAGAGACATACAATTACGATAAATGTAAAGGGGTAGATGTTGGTGCTGCAGCATCAGTCAGTTAGGATGTACATGAAGTTGGAACTAAGAGGATTTAAACAACTACTTGATCCACAGAGAACTCAACCTGGCTGCTACTCTCACAGTCGATTGATCAACCAAATATCTATTTTTTATATCTCTTAAATAACTAGAACACCAGATGTTGTGCCCACATACTCATCGCATTAAGCATAGACCGGCGATAGCCTTAAAGACGGCAGATACTCTACGTTCAACACGATGCAGACATGCGTACCAGCAGCCGTAACTCCCGGTGCAGAGAAGACCATCAGAGTGGCCAGGCCGAGCATGCATATCCCGGAGCAGAGCATCTTCCACATCTTCAAACACCGCACTGACTCTGGATCTGCCGCTGCTTCCTTATCTGTCACTGCCCAACTCGCTGAAAGGTCTAGTGATGAGCAGCCGGACAGGTGGGATCTTATATACGGCTCGGCTTCTCGCTGAAAGAGGAACCGTGTTTCTGTTTGAAACGTCGATGCTGAGCAGATGACGGTGCACGTTTACCACAGTCCCAATGGTTACAAAAGAGCCAAGATAGCCGCGGCCAAAATACCCAAGTTGTGGCTTAAACACCGTCGTCACCGTGACAACGTCCACTTCTTACAAGTCACAGATGCATCCTGGGATGTTGCCTGCTTCATTACAATCCACATTCATACTATCGGCCATTATAAATAAAGAAAAACATTTTTAATCCTTTCAACATGATTTATTTTTGGTTGCAGGTTTGAAAAAACAACATTTTTCTTTATTGACAGTTTTGCAAAAAAATACATGCCACACAAGTCCGTTTTTATTGCAGTATAAAGATAAATATTAAAAAAAATAAATAGATATTTGTGTAAAAGGTATAAATAGAGAGCAGGAGTAGATGTCCTGGGTAGTTGCTTCTGTTAACGTGACAGATCTTGAGGACAGTGTAGCTTCCCCTGGAGGCGGGACAAGGAGAGGAAGTGTTAGACAAGTCCTTAAAACATCCGGGTCAGCACTTTGCACTGCCCACGTTTCATTTATCATATTTAAAACACGCTTCAGTTAAAATGCAGAAGTGTCAGAAACAAGTCCAATGTTTCGCTGGGTATAAAGTATAAAATATGTCGGTTCAGGTTACTTTTGCTTTTGATAGTCAGTCCCGTCTAAACGACTGAGTTGATCAAAAACGTCCTCGCTGGTTAAACCCATATATAACACATGTAATAAAAGAAATGTCCGATTCTCACCGTCGCCATCTTGGCTTTGAGCCACGCAGCATCTGGTGTGATGCAGTAGCGCCCCCTCTTGTTTATAATCCTGGACACGGAGACATAAAAACACATGTTGGGGTTGGAAGCACGCAAACATTTTGCATTTCACAGATTTCCTTACAGCTCTAGCTCAACAATGTGGTGAAGCGTGGGTGTGATGCTTACAGGAAGGCGTGGATGCAGTTGTGACGCGGCATCTGTTCGTAACACTCTTGGAAGATGTGGATCTTCTTGGAGCTGGCTTTCCTACAGCAGGGGATCACCGGACCGGAGGCATCCGCTGCAACAGCACCGAGAGAGGAAACGCCGGCGTTATTCAGCGTCACAACCGTGTGAGAATCAATGCCACTTCTGCTTGTTTTAAATATATATTAATGTGTGAAATATTTTATCTGCACACATGTAAGACCGCATACAATTCACATAATGGAAACAAATAAGAAATGTGTCACACATGCAGTGTTGAGATTTTGGTCTATTTTTCTCCCATAAAATGTCTTCTTTCACGCTAGTGCAAAGAAAACATTAAATTTACTACTTTTGTGTGTTTGCGTCTCTAGATTTCTCCTAAATTCACCAAAAGTTACCAAAAGAAAACGCCTCATAATATAATTGTCTTGATGTCAGTTATCAGCTGGGGAAGTGTCATGCTGATTGTCTATTAGTCCATTTTTTTAACATTCATTTTACAACAACATTTTATTGTTAAAAATATGGAGAAAATGTAGCGTAAGATCCTTTTAAACCCAACTTCATCCAATGTTCAGATTTCTGGTCTGGGAATGTATGCAAATGAGCATGTATTTAATACAATAATGCCTCATTTGCATGTTGAAACATAACATCTCAGAAACCTTGTAATACAAACAATAATTGTCTAATCAGCCGGGGAGGTTTCATGTGACTATTAGTTAATATATTTCTACTTATTCACCCGTAGAAAACGAACAATAACAAGGAAAAAATAAACAACTGACATAATTAAAAAGAAATATAACAAAAAATAATAATGCAAAGCACACGTTATAAGCCGGAAAAATAATCAGTAGATTAGCAGTTAGAATTTATATATATATATATATATATACATACAGTATTTTTTCTCTTATATAGACAATTTCCTTTTCAAAGTTCTGTATCCGTACATGAAACCTACCTGAATGCAGGGCCGACAGCAGCACCAGCAGAGCCACGGCCAGCAGGCAAGTCCAGCGGCCGGCCGAGACGGTGGAACACATCTTCATGTCGTGGAGCGGGCCTGTGGTGGATCTGGGCTTTAAACTGCTTCCTCGTTCCAGGTCGACTCACCGAAGACGGGTGATGAATGAACCCGGAGAGGCGGGACGTTTTATATTTATATTCTTGCTGCCTCGCACGGGAAAGAGGAACCGTCGTCGTCATGATGCTTGGAAAACAATCACGGTGCGGCGATGACGAGACTCTGACCCCCTTCTCACGCACACGGAAGGTGGGAGAGTCCAACGTCATGTCCATATATGTTCAGGTTCAGTGTGACGCCGGGTTCATCGTCTAACCCGACGTTCACGCCTCACTGACGCTCCAACCCCAAACTGAGCTGCAAACAGAGTCATATACAGACCCCCAGCGGTGGACCCCCATCGCTGGACTCCCATCGCTGGACTCCCATCGGTGGACGCCCATCGGTAGACCCCCATCGCTGGACTCCCATCGGTGGACGCCCATCAGTGGACGCCCATCGGTAGACCCCCATCGCTGGACTCCCATCGGTGGACGCCCATCAGTGGACGCCCATCGGTAGACCCCCATCGGTGGACCACCACGGGTCCCTATTGTGGGGCAAATATGCACGTAGTCAACAGTGACAGACAAATATTTCTTTTGATCCCCGTCTGAAATGTTCCCTGAATTCCACATGTGATGTTTGTCACTTTAACAGATAATGTTTCAGGTCCAGAAAGTCTTTCATGAGTCCAGAGACCAGACCAGACCATGTGGAGGAACCAGAGACTGTCTGTGGTCCCCCAGAGGTCTAGATTGTAGCTCACATTAGTCCAGAGACCAGACCAGGCTATGTGGAGGAACCAGAGACTGTCTGTGGTCCCCCAGAGGTCTAGATTGTAGCTCACATTAGTCCAGAGACCAGACCAGGCTATGTGGAGGAACCAGAGACTGTCTGTGGTCCCCCATAGGTCTAGATTGTAGCTCACATTAGTCCAGAGACCAGACCAGGCTATGTGGAGGAACCAGAGACTGTCTGTGGTCCCCCAGAGGTCTAGATTGTAGCTCACATTAGTCCAGAGACCAGACCAGGCTATGTGGAGGAACCAGAGACTGTCTGTGGTCCCCCAGAGGTCTAGATTGTAGCTCACATTAGTCCAGAGACCAGACCAGGCTATGTGGAGGAACCAGAGACTGTCTGTGGTCCCCCATAGGTCTAGATTGTAGCTCACATTAGTCCAGAGACCAGACCAGACCATGTGGAGGAACCAGAGACTGTCTGTGTTCCCCCAGAGGGGTAGATAGTAGCTCACATGAGTCCAGAGACCAGACCGGACTATGTGGAGGAACCAGAGACTGTCTGTGGTCCCCCAGAGGTCTAGATAGTAGCTCACATGAGTCCAGAGACCAGTCCAGACCATGTGGAGGAACCAGAGACTGTCTGTGGTCCCCCAGAGGGGTAGATAGTAGCTCACATGAGTCCAGAGACCAGACCAGACTATGTGGAGGAACCAGAGACTGTCTGTGGTCCAAACAACAAGGTCTCTGCTGTATTTATGTCTAGATGACCTTATTTGGAGTGTTGGTGGAGCAGCTACAATGTTAGCGTAGCCTAGCACCATCAACCAGACTCCATTCAGAAAACCAGCGTTTTAACAGGAGTTATCTTGTGGTCTTGCAGACAGACCTAACAAAGCATGACTCAGCACTTTTTACTGATCACCATCATGATGGAGTTATTTCAGCATCCTTTTCATCTGGTTATTGATATTAAATCACAGATCAATACTTTATTTTGTGTTTTTGGCATTTTTACATGAGCAAGAAAAGGGGAATCACCCAAACTCACGAGTCAGTTCAGAGACACTCTAATAATAAGTCCCACAGACTCACGAACCAGCTATATATAAACATCCACTGTTCCAATAATAACCTGAGACAGTCATAGCAGTATGAGACGCTGCTGGGAACCCTAAAAGAGTAATGGAATGCGGCCGAATCTCAGACGTTAATTCTGTGAAATTAGGTTTCAGCGTGTGTGACTTCCTGTTTTTAAGTCTTAATATATTAAACACATTGTTGTGCCAACACTCATTATTTTGACCCACATAACTTTATTTAAAATTGTAATCTTGTTTATGTCTAAAGTAGAAAGGCTGGCTGTCCGAAAAAACAATGACAGTGCTCTTATATTTATTTATATTTATATATTAATATTTTGTTTTATAAAAACACAGTATGATGTATATATGATGTCATGAACACAGACAGGACAGCATTTGTTTTCCCAACGTATCTTAGTCTATATAAATAGATTTAAAAAACAGTTGTGTGCTGCCATGAATAAGAAAAGGCCACCACAACCCTCAAAGTGGGAAGTCCCTACTGGTCAGCAACGTCAAGTCTTCATGTGAGAAACAAGAGAAGAGGAAGAAAACAAGATTAAGGTGATAGATTTGATGCGTACAAGTGTGTCAACGTTCCTATCAGTAAGTGATTGCAAGGAAGTAAGTTTGGTTTTGGTATTTTTTACAAGAAAAAGAGAAATAAATTCTCTCTTCCCTTTTTTTTTTTTTTCTTGGTTCACAGCGATTGTTCTCAGACAGCACCTCGCAGTGTTTGTTTCTCTGAACTACACGTTATCACCACACGTTCAAACAAACGGCAATAAACAAAAGATCACAACCTTGGCCTCATTTGAGGGGGTTTATAATAGAGAGGCTAAGCCCCGCCCCTTCTGACGGACCAACATGGGAGCTTATTTTGAAGAAAATATGTACGGTAGTCAACGCCAAGAGACAGAACATGATTGAATTGTGCCACGAATTACGCATATGATGTTTGTCAATTCAACAGATGATTGTACACTTTTTGTCACATTACTGTTAGACTGCGACAGACCTCATAAAGGTCAAACCGACAGGGGACTGGGGAGGTGGGCGTGGCCTGGGGAGCTGTGCATTGTGGGAGTTGTCTTCCATCCACATTTTTCCAACTAAACAGATTCGTTTTTTGTGATTATGATTCAGGAAAAAGGTATAATCACAATATTTTAACAATCATTCAATTGCTTGTTTTGTCTGAAAAAAATAGTTTTCTATGACTTGTAAAAACGACATACATTAACAATTCATTATTTCTTTATTCATTTAGTTTTGTTTATTTTTTGTATTAGAATACATATGAATATATATTTATTATTAGTTTATTTTGTTCCTGTTTCTGACTTTGTTGGTGTCAACAGCTCCCACCATGGACGTCCATGCTACTGTTTTGTTTTTTTAAATTAACCGCTTTGCGTTTGTTCTCGCGAGATCTGGGCAACAGCGCCCTCTTGTTTGTGTGTGGAAAAGCGACAGGAGGTAATGAGGAATACTCCGCGGCTAACGATAGCAAGCTACACAAACAGGGATTTTATCCACTTTCGGTCTTCGCTGACGTTCTGGGGATCTACGAAAAGCTGCGGGAAGATATAATTTCAGCTAAAATCTTGGCTTTCCCGCTAAATTCCCACCGAGACGAGCAGCGCGAACGAGAGACTCCCGCTAATCCAGAGGAGAGACGGGGTAGCGGCCTGCTTCTGTAGCCGGCTTCACGGTGCGACTCAGGCGGCGAGCGGCGTCACCAGAGCCCGGTGCTTCCGCTGGTTTTATTTTTTTCTTTATACCGACAGAAGCGTCGCAGCTTTGGCGTTTTTTTTGCCTCGCCACCCACGGCCTTTCCGCCGCCTGTCTCTCGTCACATCAACGTGCTGCTGTCGACATTTCTCACCCGAAAGGAGCCTTTGAAAGCGGGGCGGCCTGTTTTGTTTTCGAGCCGCCTTATATCTCCGCGAACAATAACACGACCATAACGAGCCCGGCTTAGGGGGGGCTGCGCTGCCCGGCGAGACGGAGAGCCGCGGTGTGAGAGCCATAAATGCATCGCGTGACACCCCCTCTGCACCGACGTGAAACCCCGGGACGAGCGTGCATGTGGACTATGGAATCATCGGGGGGGAAAGCACTGCAAGACGGACCACTTTGTCACGAAAGCACCCCGTTGGAGCTTCTGCTGCCAGCTAACCAGCTGTGAGTAGCGGTGCCGTTTTAGTTTGGAGGAAAGAGCGCCACACGATGCTTTGTCTGACCATAACACACGGACTGCACGGAGACGAGCCGAGCCGCCTTGGATGAACCGACGCTCGGCCTGCACTCGCAATCCTCCGGTTGGAAGCAGCGGTACCCGGAGAGCTGGTGGAGGGGTGGGGGGGGCTCACACTGAGGATGGGTCGGATGTGACTTGGGATGAGTGACCTCCATTGCTCCCCGCTCAGACCGCCGTACATGTGGGATTTACAGACTGGACGACAGAGCCGGTTATTACCCATCTATGCCCCCTTCAAAGCCACCAGACCCCGTTGACAAGAACAGTGTTTTTACTGCACAGAACACACGAGGACGGGTTGGGGGCGGGGGGAGTCGCCGGTCTTCCGCTGCTTCGGCCGGTTAGTTTGTTTTGTTGTGACTTTTTTAACGTATTAATACACCCTTAACGGACCGCGCCGGACTGGGGCCCCGGGACACGCAGCTGAGATGAACCCGGTGAATGCGACCTCTCTGTACGTGTCCGCGAGCCGTTCGGTGCTGCAGTGCGACCCCCGAGACCCCCGGGCCCTCGCGGAGCTCTGCAAGCTGCTGCCGTTCTTCCGCCAGTCGCTGTCCTGCTTGGTCTGCGGTGAGTCTGTGTCTCTGTGTTTTATTTCTTTATTTGAATGATTTACACTGGGTTTCCATAACGTGCGTTGTTGTCAGCTGTGCCAGCGAACCTTAAATTATGCTGCATTCAAGTGCAGTCGGAAAAATGACCATCGATACCACTAATGGGTAGTGAAGCAGTAACTTTATTATTTGCAGTTTTATGGGAGTATTTTGCACGATTCACCAATCTGTATTTAGTTGGTAGTTTTAGTTAATCACTGACAACAAATTAAAGTAAAAACATTTCAACATAATTCAATACAATCAGGAGAAAATGAAATACAGTAAAATATAATAACCAATTGTTATATTAAGAAATCAGACAGTAGAAAACACAGGGGCAGCATTGATATAAAATATTTTAAAGACGGGGTTTGATAAGTTATTTACAATATGCTACTCAAAATAATATTTCACATAAGGTGATTGTTTGCATCAATAATGGGATATAAACCAAATATTTACATAACTTATATTGCTTTAATATTTCAACATGTTTATTTATCTAAAATATCTTCCAGTACTGTTAATATTTGACTCATAGTAGAAACTAATAATCACAGCAGATTCACTTAAATGAATGCAATGTGTCTGTTAAATCGGACGACCGCGTTTCCGGGGCGCCATGAACGCATCATAGTTCTCAGCAACACCCATCATGACACACCCCCCCTCTGTGTGCTGTTTGGCAGCAATGGGGCGTTTCTCTGTTTATGGTGTGGTTGAATAACAGTCCCAACACACACACACTGGATATTATGCACCTAATCTCTTTCACATATGATAATGCACAAATAAATAAAGAGTATTATTTTACTGTTTGCACACGACAGCAGCTACCATCAGCTGTAACTGTAAAATGAAACAAGCTGTAATTGAAAGTAAAGGAGCATTTCTGCAGCTAGTCTGTTAGTTTCTGCCAGACTGTAAATAAAGCTCATCTTTGATTTATTTTGGTGGTATATTTAATGCATGGTCTTTCGCAGCTCGTAAATAATGCAGGAAGTCTTTCTTAGCTGTAGTGAATGGATACACAGGGAATATCCACTGAGATAAAAGGGATATCTGCGTTGCTGCGATTGCAACAGCACACCCACAGAAAGCACCCCCAGTGAATAAATAAAAATCAATATAAAAGCCCCCCACGCGTTGTGTTGACGACAGATCTAGTGCAGTTGTGTGGGTTTTATCGGACAGGCAGAGTGTGTAAGGGTGGTTGTTTCTCATGAATGGACCTTCATGGGGTTTTTTTTACCCTCCTTAATCTGCAGCTGCACTCCCTAGCGAGCAGCGTTGCTAAGGAAGCTCCTCTCAAAGAGCAGTTGTCATCCAATCTGGCAAGTTGCCAGGCACTGCTAGCGTGTACAAATACACGGCAGTTTAGGAAGCAGTAAATGAGGAAGCAATCATTTGTCAATCGAAACATTCTTAAATAGCAGCGGCTGTCATTTATCAGATCAGGTGTTTTGTTGGGGCGCGTGTGTCGTGTGTCCCATATTTGTCGGTTCAATAAAAATGATCTCATTGTCGAGCTGTGTTGCGTTTATCTGGTTCCTGTGAATCAATCATCGGTGTGAGCGTTTCAGCAATGTTCCTGTGAAATATGTGATGTGTTAATGTGTCCTACTCCTGCTGTTCGTATCTTCAGGTAACCTGCTGCAAGACCCCATCGCCCCCACCGACTCAGCATGTCAGCATTACGTCTGTCGAGGCTGTAAGGGTCAGAGGATGCAGCTGAAGCCGTCCTGTAGTTGGTGTAAGGACTACTCCCGCTTTGAGGAGAACAGGCAGCTCTCCTTGCTTGTCCACTGTTACAGGAAGCTCTGTCTCTACATCACCCAGTCACCGCTCGCGCCGCACATAGCATGCGCCGCCAGCGACTCGCCGGACCTCCAGGCCATCCTCAACGAGGGCCTCACGTTGGCCGAGAGCGAGCCAGAGGCCGAGGACGTTTCAGACTCGGCCACCTCCACCTCCCATGTGGTCCAGCCTGATGAGGCTCCGCCCACCAAGGAGCTCAAGGTGGAGGAGCCGATACCCGTCAGTGTGAACGGGCTGCATGATTGTAATGGCCTGGTCAGTTCGGGAACTCTGCAAGCCATCACCATAGAAACAGGTGGAGGCGTGGCGAAGCAGGAGAGCTTTTCGGAGGAGATCCCGGTGTGTGTGAGCGTCACGGGGACGGGGGAGTCGGGACTCTGTGACATCAGTACTTTCGGGGATGACCTGAAACATGGCGGGGGTCCGTTGTTGTTGAGTGTTGAGGAGGTGCTCAGGACTCTGGAGACGGACTCTGATCCTGATCCCATCCCCCAACCGGACTGTCCCCCTGTACCTCAGTCCAGCCTCAATGGGCCTCACTATCCCCCCTGCTCTGACTCCTCCCGCCTCATCCCCTCCCTCCCCCGTGGGAACAGCCCTCGGCCTCTCCAACCTCACCCACAGCCCTCGCTACAGCCTCCCCCTCATCCCTCCACGGTCATCCCCCACGCCCCTCCTCGGTACCACCGCAAGCGCTCCCGCTCAGAAAGTGACAGCGAGAAGGTGCAGCCCCTCTCCATCTCCACCCTCCTACGAGGGCCCCCCCATGGTGCCAACACCTCCCCCCATCACCCTAGCCCCAGTGCCACCACCACCAAGCAGGAGCCTAAGTTCCCTGCAACTACTCCCCACCCCCACCTGGCCCCGGTGCCCAATGGTGGTCCCCCGAAGGTGGGCAAGACTGTGCTCGTCTCCAACAAGGCGCTGAAAAAGACTGTGGAGCACCCAGGTGGGCCCAAGAAGGCTTACACCAAGGCCAGGCAAGGGACCCCCAAGCCCCGAACACAACCCCGTGACAGAGTTCCCCCGCACCCCCACGCCCACCCGCTGACACACCCACCCAGCCCCTCCAAGCCACTGTATAAAAAGCCCGTGGAGAAGAAGGGCTGCAAGTGTGGCCGAGCCACGCAGAACCCCTCGGTTTTGACCTGCAGGGGGCAGCGCTGCCCCTGCTACTCCAACCGCAAGGTGAGAACACTGCTGATGAGGCTGCCCCCCCCCCCCCCCCCCTCTCTAATCACAGCACAGCCCCCATACGGGCTGCTGTTGCCGCTGGCACCGCTAATGTCTGGAAATACATCTGTGCTTATGGTTAACGACGTATACTTACTAAGTGAATTTCCACCCGGGGGCTCATTACACTTAACGAAGCTGGAGTTTGTTTAGAACACACTTTAGTTTTATGACTCATTTGTTTCTGTCGGAGGCATTCATGGGGATGAGATATCGTTGACACGGTCATAAAGAGCTTTGGCTGTTAATGAAGTTGAACCAAACTTTTAAAACACCACCACCATGTCATGTATTTGTTTGGAGAATGTATTGAACAAACTGAGGGGCTGTTCACATGCTGAGTGTATAAAATACATTTTATTTGTGGTTTTTAGGCGTGTCTGGACTGCATCTGCCGCGGCTGCCAGAACTCCTACATGGCCAACGGAGAGAAGAAGCTGGAGGCCTTCGCCGTGCCGGAGAAAGCTCTGGAACAGACTCGCCTCACACTGGGCATCAACCTCACCAGTATCGCCGCCGCGGCCCTCCGTAGCCCGGCCACCAGCTCCCCCGGCAACACCCTCCTCAACGTCACCACGGCTACGGGGGCGCCCGTCACCGCCACCTTTTTATCGGGGGCGGGGCACGACAACAGGGGCTTTGACGATTCACTGGAGATGCGGTTTGACTGCTGAGGTCTCGCCCCTCCTCCAGTCAGTCTTTTACGCACATTCCCCCCCCTCCAGCTGGGCGTCATCCAGCTGTGTTATCCATTTGGGGGTGTCATCCAGCTGGGGCGTCTTCATCCAGCTGGGGGGCCGTCATCCAGCTGGGGTGTCATCCATCTAGGGGCGTCATCCATCTAGGGGCGTCATCCAGCTGGGGTTGTCATCTAGCTGGGCGTGCCAGGGACCTGCTGGGCGGAGCCAGAACAAGGCAGCTACAGTGACCGGCGATGGCGAGGGGTCACCAGCTGATGCGGTCGCCCTCCATCCGTCGCCTGAAACTGCACCATGCTTGTGGTCACGCTTACAGATACAGTGTGGAAGAGGAGAAGAAGAACAAGCGTTGCTGTATGTTCAGTGGGGATTGACTTTTTTTTGTTTGCTTCTCTACTGTGGATAACGTGTAGAGCATGTCACGTAGCTATGCTGGGTGGGTGTGTGTGTGTGTCAGTGAGTGTGTGTGTGTGTGTGTGTGTGTGTGTCAGTCAGTGTGTGTGTGTGTGTGTGTCAGTGAGTGTGTGTGTGTTTGTCAGTGAGTGTGTGTGTGTCAGTGAGTGTGTGTGTGTGTGTGTGTGTGTGTGTGTCAGTGAGTGTGTGTCAGTGAGTGTGTGTGTGTGTGTGTGTGTGTGTGTGTGTGTCAGTCAGTGTGTGTGTGTGTGTCAGTGAGTGTGTGTGTGTGTGTGTGTGTCAGTGAGTGTGTGTGTCAGTGAGTGTGTGTGTGTGTGTGTCAGTGAGTGTGTGTTTGTCAGTGAGTGTGTGTGTGTGTCAGTGAGTGTGTGTGTGTGTGTGTGTGTGTTTGTCAGTGAGTGTGTGTGTGTCAGTGAGTGTGTGTGTGTGTGTGTGTGTGTGTGTGTGTGTCAGTGAGTGTGTGTGTGTGTGTGTCAGTGTGTGTGTGTGTGTCAGTGAGTGTGTGTGTGTGTGTGTCAGTGAGTGTGTGTGTGTGTGTGTGTGTCAGTGAGTGTGTGTGTGTGTGTGTCAGTGTGTGTGTGTGTGTCAGTGAGTGTGTGTGTGTGTGTGTCAGTGAGTGTGTGTGTCAGTGAGTGTGTGTGTGTCAGTGAGTGTGTGTGTGTGTGTGTGTCAGTGAGTGTGTGTGTGTCAGTGAGTGTGTGTGTGTCAGTGAGTGTGTGTGTGTGTGTGTCAGTGAGTGAGTGTGTGTGTGTGTCAGTGAGTGAGTGTGTGTGTGTGTCAGTGAGTGAGTGTGTGTGTGTGTGTCAGTGAGTGTGTGTGTGTGTGTGTCAGTGAGTGAGTGTGTGTGTGTGTGTCAGTGAGTGTGTGTGTGTGTCAGTGAGTGAGTGTGTGTGTGTGTCAGTGAGTGAGTGTGTGTGTGTGTCAGTGAGTGAGTGTGTGTGTGTGTGTCAGTGAGTGTGTGTGTGTGTGTGTCAGTGAGTGAGTGTGTGTGTGTGTGTCAGTGAGTGTGTGTGTGTCAGTGAGTGAGTGTGTGTGTGTGTGTGTGTGTGTGTGTGTGTGTGTGTGTGTCAGTGAGTGAGGGGTTTGGTTTGGTTTGGTTTGGAGATGAACCTTGTTAGCAGGATCAGAGACGACATCATCATCATCATCAAGAGAGACTTGTGTAATTTATATCAAAAGATCTTTTTGTACGTGGACGTATCGGTTTCCATTGAAAGAAGACATTTTCTGATATATTTTAGAAGTTGTGTTAAAAACCCATGGAGGATGAATGGTGTCGGGGGGGCAGACCTGCATTCAACCAGAGGATTTCCACACAACCAAAACTGTAGTTTTTCACTTATAAACCAGAACCGCTAAAAAAATAGTTTTTAATCGCAAGAACTGAGATAAGAATTAAACACCAGCTGTTTGTCTTTTTGAATGTTTATATGAGTTGCTGTCAGACACCCAAACATGACCATCATCTGTTATTATATATTTAAAAGAGCATATATAAAACTGGCAACATTAACTTTTGTGGAGGACAAACTGTCGCTGGTTCGTTGTGTCAAACCTGCTCAAACATTTGCGCGTTCTCGTATGAAGCACTTTTTCCTCAAATCCACCGCTCGTGTTAAACACTCTGGTTGGCTGCAGATCCCCCGCACATCGTTGCCGTCTTTAAGTTTTGGGTTTCCAGAAGCTCCGCACATGCTGCTAAATACCACAAAGGACGCACGGAAGGAGCACGCGCCCGTGTTCATCGTCTTTTGTCCCCGTTTTCTGTTGTTGTTTTTAATAAGTTGCGTTAACACCATTTGCAGTATTTATTGGACGTCTCCTGTTATGTGTCGGACGCCGATCCGGTTTGGACTGTTTCTGTCTCGGTTTAGTTGCTGTCTCCTTCTTAGTGTTAGTCTCCAAATGTTTTTTGTTTTGTTCTCCCTCGGGCATTTAAATACCTGTAATATAACTGTAACATATTTCCACAAAAAAGAAAGAAAATCAAAAACTTACAGGTGTCTTTTGTGTGATTATTTGCTGTAGTTTTCCACTAGAGGGCAGCATTGACCTTCATGTTGACTATAAATTATAGTTAATAGCACCAGCCGGTGGCAGAACGCCCTTTAAAATGTCAAATAAACTCTCAATATTTTGTTTTTTTATCAAGGAGATGTTTTGTTGACTGCAACAACTAGAATAGGCATTGATTTAAAATCAAAATGATCAATTAGAAAGCTCTATAACTTGTCAATATGTCCAATTCTTCTCCGTTATGTTGTTTTATTGTGCAGTCTTTCTTTCCCAGCAGGCTCCTGATCATCAATACTCAATTTACTATATAAAAATACCACTGGAATGTAAATGACCCACTCGGAGTAATGGTGTGTTTCCCTGGTGATTCCTACGTGGCACGACTGATCAATGAACCGTATTGATCAGAGGAATACAAGATGTTTTTAAATCAGACGTGGTAAACGTTCCTTTTACAGTGTCTTTATTTCACATATTTACAGAGAAAACCAGCTGCTTATTTACATTCACATTGACATTTTTTTGGTCTTTTCTGGCAAAACAAATATATTTTATCGTCTACAACCTCATTAGTGTGCAGTCGTGTCTCTCTTCTTCTTTTGTGCCTTTCAGGCGTCGGGAGGTCGAGCTGACAGCGGAGACCGACTGCAGGTGGATGTTTCCAGATGTTGTATTGCTTTTAAAGATACGCACATCAGGCGATCCCTCAGATTTCTGTCCTGGTTGAGTGATCTTGAGTGATCGTGTCTGAGTGGAAACGGAGGGATTCAGCAGTCTGGAGGGGGTTTTGTTTTTCTTGATTTGTGAGCTTCATGTTTTCAGAATTGTTTTCTCACAATATAGAAAAACAGTAATGGAGCATTTTCCCTTTTTATCTGGGAATGTCACTGCAACACTTAATTCTTAATACTATAAATACAATAAGACATTAATTTCAATTAGTCTTTGAGACTTCAACATCCACCTCTACAGATTTATGTCGGTACATTCAGATCGATTACTTTCTAGATTTGTTTGGTCCCGCTGCTTTCTTTAAATGTCTTGTTTTGTCCCAAATCCCCAAAGATGTTCAGTTTAATATGATAGAAAATGTGTGATAAATTACATAAAACTATCAATTCGTTGACCGATTTGCAGCTCAGAAGCACAAATGACTTTAAACCACCATCATGTTTGGGGTCAAATATTCCCAAAGGAACGCTAAAAAACAAACGTGACGAGGGTTTATACATTCAAACAAATTAAAAAGCTCCTGTGTTGTGATATTTACATAAGTGCTACAATAAATGCGGCATTCTTGTCATATTTGGGGGGAAATAAGAACTTAAAGCTGAATATCATCACTGTGGATGTTTCCCGAATAGAACCGAGCTATAACTTTTTTGTTCTGGAGCTTTCAGCCACATGTTATGGCCTTCATCGGCCGCCGGCGCTCGCTCGGTTGTCGTGGTAACTCCAGGCTGATGAAAGGCCACAAGATGGCAGCAGAAATCCAGTGGTTTTAATTTCTTGAGTTTGAAGAACGCTCCGAGCGCTCCGGACTCAGAATTTGAAGGCTTGTTAGGAAAAACAATAAAAACGACAAAATATTTACATCTCGATGCGAACGCGTCCAGGAACTCAACCGGTAAGATTTTTACTCAAACGATTCTCTGAGGCAGATCTCAGGTTTTCAACCGATGAGATTGATTGATCGATTGATTGAGTGTCATAACGCGTGTAAACTGTTGCATCTTTTCTGTCCTGTTGGTGGCGCCAGCTGAGTTTTGCTAGATGTAGACTCATAAAATTTCTGGAAAACCGCTGACCATGAACGCAGCATAGAAGTTGGCCACAGACTGTATAAGGAGTGGACGTAGAAACCGTGATGTCACATGTTGGTTTGTGAACGCCATCTTGGTTTTTGACCGTCGGCCATCTTGGTTTCTTGCAACCAGAAAGGACACGAGAAGACGTTACTCACGCTAACAACGGGACTCGCTCCAGCTTTCTCTTCCGAGATAACGTTACATTAGTGAGGGGACGGAGCTAAGCTAGCTAGTTAGCAAGATGAGCTGAACGGCCATGTTGGTGACATGTTGAGACTTTCTGGACTTGAACCGAACACACCCGGCATCGTAGCTTCGGAGAGAAATTTTTGGGTGCGTCTTCTTATTATCAAGTGTTTTCAGTCTGATACTTCAACCTAAGGTTATACGAGAAAATGCCAATTTCTTGACTTCCGAAATGGTCTTTTAAACTGACCAGCATCGTACGTGTAAATTCATCGTACAATTTAATCAGGATCAAAACCTTATGTGTCTCAAGGCTGACGACTGGACATATTTATTCTAAAATCAGGTCCCATGGGGGGACGTGGTTTCACTTCTCGATACAATCACACTTACTTCCGTTGCCCCCTGATGGCCATTAGAAAGAAGGCAGGTTTAAGGCACTTCAGCCTTTTGGCTTCATGTTTTTTGTGCTTAACTGCTTCCAGGTTTGAATCCCAGTAACAGAAACCAGCTGCGAACCTGTCAAACAGTGGTTTTGTTGAAGAAAGTCTGCTGTTCTGAACACTTTATACAAAAAAATATGTTCTGCCTTAAAGAAATGTTGGCAGAAACTCTAATCTTTGTAGAGTCCGAGAAAATACTCAAATACGAATTAGTTGATTGATTTAGCCGTCACACAAATGCATCCATCTCTTCCCCGACCACAAAGTCAAAATGTCTTTCGGGTTGTGATCCTGAAGATCCAGACCTCCCTGATGGAACAGTCCTGGAGAGTCCGGAGGTCCGGCGGCGTGTTTTCCTGCCCGTCGGCTCGTCTAGCTGATGAGAAACGCCCCGAAGAAGCTGCTCTTCTCGTCCATGTCCACGGCCGAGGCGTTGGTCACCGTGACGAACAGGCGGTCACCGGTGCCGAGCGGGAACAGCCCCCCCTGGTGGGCGGAGTGCAGGGAGAACTGGGAGCCCCGGGACCAGCAGGAGGTCCGGCTCGTCTTCATCAGCAGGATGGGAACCGGGTAGGAGGTCACCTGGTGGGAGAAGACATGTGAGTATACAAACGGCCGTAAAGACGATAAAATCGGCTACGGTCACGCAATCAGTCCGATAAAGAGCTGATTGTTAATTGCGTTTAATATCAATATCTTTTCTTTTTTTTTCAAGCAGAATCACACATGGAAAAAGCAACATATTTTATTCAGTTTGTTTTATTCCACATGACCAGCAAACAGCTTCTTAGCTGCACCTGTTATTACTTGCGTTAGCACCCCGCTGCGTTAGCATTGCTGCGTTAGCATCATTGCATTAGCACCATTGCATTAGCACAGCTGCTCGTTAACGGTCTGAAATTCACAAATACTGGTTTCTTACTCGGGAGTCGTATGTAATAAATGTCAGTGATGTTACTTATTATCATGTTGGTGAGTTTCAGGTGCAGCCCGTGGTGGGATGATGGCTATAGCTAGTAGAAATGCGAAGCCAACCAAGACCCAGGTATCTCAACAACATATCCAACAAGATATTTAATCACGTAAACATGTTGATGAAGTTTGCGATGCTTCAGTTAAGAGTTTTGAGGTCTATTCGCGGTGAAGTTAGATTAGTTTAGCCAGCGGCTGCAGGCGTGCTAGCGCTAGCTACGGTTGCTGTGCTAACAGAAGCTACTCACTCACTTCCACACTTCGTCAGCCACAGAGCCACTTCTAACGCGGGCCCTTTTAAAACCAGAGGGATGTTTTGTGAGAACATATTGTGGGTAGAAATCCCTTTGTAATACATCAGCTCTCGTTCTGTCGGTGTGGATTTATTAACATCAACAAGATCGATCCCCGACCCGGGAACAAAGACTTCGGGTCTCAGAAGGACGACGCCGCGAGTCTGGACACTTTCACAAAACCTCCCAAGGTTTCTCCATGAAAGCTTCACATTTGGTCTTTATTTATTAAACTCTTTGAAGGCACATCTGCGATCCAAATGACACGACGCTAGAAAACTCCTCGTTCTGGACGTTTCACTGCATCGTCTGCCACGTTAGGATGCAACACAGAGGATTCACAGTCCAACCAACACGACGGCCATGTTGTTCATGTTTCTGTGATATTAAGTTGTTTACGCTGGACTTGCACTGACTCCGCCCCCTTCGAATCCCCCAACGTATCAGTGACGTGAATAACAGCGATGTCTCCCAATCAAATCAATCAAAGGTGATTTCAAAGACACATTTCAGTGCTTATTTATCCAGGGTTGGTACAGTGCTGGAAATCCTTGAAAACACTTGAGTCTTAGTGTGGTGTTTTCAAGGTTTGAAAAGTGCTTGGATTTAGACTAAAGGTCTTGAAATGTGTGTTGTATGCGATGACATCTATGATAGAACAGAGAAAAGAAGATCTCCATATCTGAGGGACTGAAAACAGTATTTTCTGACATTTCTTTATGAAAAATGACTTTTGATGATGAACAGATGATGAAAATAGTTGGTGATTATATTTCTGTGGATCTGTTAGTGGAATTAGTTTCCCTTTCATTTGTGGTCCTTCTGTAAAAAGCTGTCTCCAAACATCATGTTGGTTGTTTAGAGGACAATAACATCTCATTTAATGTGATGAACAAGTGACATAATAAGTAGACTGAATACTGACCATTGGATTGGTACAAATATGGAGTTTACCACAGCTGGAAGGGGCTGGAAAAGCATGGAAATGCACCTTGAAGTGCTTGAATGTGACTTTGATAAAAGGTGGAGGAACCCTTTATGGATGAATATGTAATAAATCCACCTGTGAGGTGAGATGGAAACTCAGCTGAAGTGTTTTAACGTGTCCTCACCTTCTTGTAGACGTACTGCAGCAGCGGCCGGCCGACGTCGGACGCCGCCGCCGCCTCCTCGCCGTCCTCGCCCTCCTCCTCCAGGGAGTGGGTGTGTCTGAAGTAGGTCTGGGCGTAGACGTAGTAGAGGCCGGGCTGCGGCACCACCAGCTCCCCGTCCACCAGCTGGACGTCCTGCAGGAAGGCCAGACCCTTCCGCCCCTCCCACCACGAGATCTTCTGGCCCTGGACGCGGCGGCCAGCTGAGACCGGAGCTGTGGACGGGCAGACAGACAGACAGTCAGACGGGCAGGCAGACAGACAGACACCATCAGAGTCACATCAGACTACAAGGTGAGCTATTGCTTTAAACGAAAGAAATAGATAAACTTGGCAAATCAAATATAAAGGTATTACATGTATTTATCTAAATGATACATTAATAACTAAATTTAAATTAAATGCAAACTGATGCAGTGATTAATGGACTTTGATCTATTTTTATTCATGACATTAATATCATGTATGTATGTCAAATCTGGGACTTTAACATGAATAATGAATGACAATAGAATTTAAATGCATAAGATTCAGAGTCAAAGTCCACATTACGACTTTGTGAGTCATTTCTTTATTATGAGACGATATTTAAAAATGTGTCTGAATTTTAACTTTAAACAACGTTGTTATTGTGATCCTTCCGAACTTCCTCTCCGTTGGATTCGTCGTAACATATTTAATTAATCCCTACCGATCAACAATCAATCATGAGTTAAAGTAAAAGGCCAGTCGTTCAGCATCCTAATCTGCTGGACTCCAGACCGGATCCCAGGTTCCTGCAGGACTCACCGGATCCGTCTCGCTCCAGTTTGGGCA
>NC_139929.1:1236332-1273786 GCF_963514095.1 Eutrigla gurnardus | reverse complement strand
ATCATAGGATATACTGTTGTGTATTAGATGTGATTCTACTCTGCATTCACATGAATCTGCTGAGAATCTGTTATTACACTGCATTTAATGATTTACCACGTGACAGTAATCCACAGGTATCTACGTTATGACGTAGCGATGTGACCTCTCTCCTGTTTGATGCGATTGTTTCGGTGTCGTCACGTGACTCCCTGCTGTAATCTCAAACTACTCTGTTGTTGTTGTAGTAGTACATCAACCTGACCCCCCCCCCCCCGGTCGGCGCATCCTCTCACCGCCTTCATGAAGCTCCGGAACAGCGCGTCCAGCAGCATCAGCTTCCACGGCTCGCTGACGCCCCTCGGCAGCGGCAGGTAGACGTAGTAGGCGGCCGCCGCCAGCAGCACGGCCCCGGCCAGACGGAGCCTCATCGCAGCGGACTCTCACGGACCACCGTTCATGCGGAATCACGCTGCACGGGCTTCAGGCGGACCGGATCGGTGTACTCCGCACGGGGATCGACGAGACGCCGAGGAATGACCCCGATTTCAAAATAAAAGACCGAATTAACACTTGCCGTCAATCTAATGGCGGCAATGGCATTAGCGTGCGACATTTCTCTTATTCTGAAATGTCGGTACGGGAAGTGCTGTAAGCCTTTCGTAATGTGGTTGCCGACGGGAAATGTAGTTTAAAAAATACATATATAATATATTTTTTTTTATACATGTGATTTTTAAATGCATTTTACATTCAAAAATACGTTTTTTAATAATTACTACTTAAATCTACAGCAGAAAGCAGACTTTTACTCTTGATGAGGTCTGATGAACCAAAGTTATTCTGCTCTCCTAGTTGTTTAATAAAGCAAACAAAGTAACTCATGCTAGAGGCTGGAAAACAATATATGAATGACGCTGAGCAGATACTTCCTACTTTAGTCAAATATCTACTTTCAAAGCAATCATTTTCAATCGTGTCATATCATTTTAAATAGCTTCTGCCAATTCACTCAAGGCAGTCTGCTGTGCTATGGTGTAAATGGGTTTTACAACCAATTTTTGAAGATTTATATTTTAAATAAGCTACTGTTAAGTACTGTATTCATTTATAAAACATTATTTAAATAATTCAACATGGTAAAACGTATTTTTCCATGTAATTTTTCTTTATTTTGACGACTATACATTAAGTATAACATTTAAGTAATGTTATCCAAAACGACTCTTGATTTATGAATATAATCCCCATGTATTTTTTTTTTTTTTTTTTTTATCCTTTTACACAAACTCGTATTACATGATTCAGCCTGTCCGCAAGGGGGCGCACTGCCGTAGAACGTCAGCGTCACACAGCGGCCGAAGAAGGCGGAAAATGATTGACATCTCGTTGCTCCATTTAGATTACAAAATAGTGACGTCTCGGCCAATCGGATGAATAGGTTTGATTCTTCTGGGCGGAACCGGAAATAGCGATTCGACAGTTTTTTTTATCAGCTAAGTGAATAGCTTAGCGGTTGCATCTCCTTTAAAACCTTTAAAAGGTCGTAAAACCGTATTTTAACCGATATATTTGAAGGTCGTAAAGTACGCGTTTGTTTGCCGAGGCTTCCGTCGTAGATACCGGAAGGTAAGTCGTAACTACGCTGTGACTGGTTTGCTAGTATGCTAAGGCTAATACACTGAAGCAGTACCCGGCTAGCTGGTTTGTTAGCTACATTCAGTCAACCTAACCCTCCGAGGCGCGTTTTGTTCGTGATTTATGCCCAAAATGTTGACGACTGATGCTCTTATGTGCGAGGACGTTGTCGTTGACGAGGCGGGTTGTCACGTTCGTTACGTCTCTTTAACGTAACCAGATCTGGGATCAGAGCTCACAGCAGTCTTCTTCAGTGAAACAGCTGCACCAGAGATGAGAGGACTTTGTGTTTTAAGCTTGAATTTAATGCAGGAATGACTGAAGGATGTTTTGATGAGGAGCAGTTCACGCTAGTAAAGATGTGCCAACCAACCCCGTAAATGTCAGAACAGTCAGCCTCCGCAGCGCCTTGACTTTGAAGACTATATTTATTTATTGGCCAGTCGCAAACATGTAGCTTATTTTTATTTTATTTTAAGACTTTATATTAATTAATAATAATATGTATATTAATAATATCTATTTATATGTATTAATAATATTAATACAGTTCCATTTTTAAAATCCATAATGTGACATTGGAGTTCTGCGCGCCGTGTGTCCCCGTGGTCCTCCAGAGTGACGTCACCATGGGCGAGGTGGAGCTGTCCTGTCGGGCCTACGTGAAGATGTACCTGCACGCCTGCCTCTTCCCGCGGTGCAGCATCAACGGGCTGCTGCTGTCCTCCAGCTCGGCAGGGGGCGCCGTCTGCGTGACGGACTGCGTGCCGCTGCTTCACTCCCACCTGCCGCTGGCCCCCATCACCCAGCTGGCCCTCACACAGGTAGGTAGGGGGGGGGGCACAGGTGTGGTGGGAGCAGTATTCAGGTCATTTACACGAGTAGAAGTATCAGAACCGCGGCGTGGAAATACTCCAAGCAGGTAATCTCCCTCCTTCGGTGGCGAAGGTCCAGTAAGAACCCGGTCTGGTTCTCTCGTTTCAGGTGGACGTGTGGTGTTCACAGACGCAGCAGAGGATTGTGGGATACTATCAAGCCAACGCCTGCGTATCAGATAACAGGTGAGTAGAACGTGAACAGGTACAAACACCTCGTACACTGTCTCACCACACTTTCCCAAACCCTCCGTGGTGAAATGAGATCCAATAGGAACAGGAAGAGGAGACGCTAGAATGTGTTCACCTTCTCTGTGTGCAGCCCGACTCCGTGCGCCCTGAAGATCGCCGATAAGATTTCTGAGCAGTTTGACAACGCGGTTCTGTTGATGGTGAGTACTTTAATGCTGTTGGTCCGATCCCGATCCATCACCATACTCGGGCGCTGATTCCAGTTATTCTATTATTATCCTTTCTTCAACAAGAGTTGAATCATATTCTTTACCACTATATGACACATCAAATGTTTCTGTCTCCATGGCGACGGCAGGATGGACCTCATGGTTCTTACATCGTGTCACAGAGAACAGCCGTGAATCATAAAGTCATCATAAATAAAGGCTTCATAAATACGTACAAAATGTTTTCTTGGTATATAGAATTATTATTATTGTATTTTTTAAAGAAAACGATGTGCTGTATGATGAACACTAATTATGATTAAATAACATTAGAATTTGTGCTGAAACAGTGTTTTCATGCAGATGAATGTGAATATGAATAAGTGTTGGTGTTGATCATCGTACTGGTTTGTGAACAGCTGGACGGCAGCCGGATGTCTCCGGACCACCGGGTTCCTCCCATCGTCATGTACGAACGCAAGGATTCAAGATGGCTGCTCAAAGACAAGCACACGTGAGTCACGGCGGCGTTTATGTGTGAATGTTTACAGCAATCAGCTATTTGTGCTTTTATGTGTCAATGTTTCAGACTTCCTCACTAAAGTTAGTTATCTCAGTGGGAAGAATAACCTGCAGAAAAACTCAAATACAAAATATAAATAACATCTCATCGTCATCAGAAAGTTGTTTCCTGTGATTAAATAAAAATAAACATTAATACAAACAAACATTTTATTTAAATAAAAGCCCGTTAGCGACATTAACACTCTTTTTAAATTAATAAATATAAATTAATTTAAAGCAAGTATTAATCACGATTGTTTTAAGTACAAATTGTTTTAGTTTTAAGGGATTTTTTTTTAAATAACCAATTTTACTTTTAAATTAAGTAGTTTTAAGTCATTTAAACCTCATAATTTAACACATTTTTTAAGCCAAAACTATTATTACTTAAAACTAAGTGACAAAAGATGATTCAATCATTTTTTAATAAGTTATAATACATGTAATTAATTGATCATAGTTTTAAGTTGTAATTTCACATTTGATTAATAATCGTTTATTAAAACTTAAAACTATTAGAAATGAAGCTTAAATACATTTAATTTAAAACCCTGGACGTTGTTGGACAGCAGGTTTGTTTCCTTTGTGATTAAATTAAATGAAACTAGTTTTATGAACATAAACAAACCGTTTCCATCATGTTCGTGGATTTAATCGTCGTTTCCCGCCGTCTCCAGGATCATGCTGCGGCAGTGGGAGGAGACTCGGGCCATCGCCGGCCAGATGCAGGAGTCGGGCGATCACGCGCTGCTGGTGGACTTTGACAGCCATTTGGATGACATCACAAAGGACTGGACCAATCAGAAACTGAACACCAAGATCGCGGAGCTGGCCTCGCCGGCCAACGGGAACATCTAGAGTCGTCTGACTGATTTATTTATGAGACGACCACACGAAAGTTTAGTTCCTTTAATGCATTTCCTCCAGTGAACAAGGACGTAACATAGAACGTGCATAAATAACAACATATTTACATCTTTGTAGGTCCTGAACCCCCTCAGAGTGTGCCTTGTGGTCCAGCCCAACACCCTCTGATTCACCTGAAACAATGCACCTGTGGTATTTTGGTCCCATTTTGTCTTTTTGTTGTTTTTCTTTTTTAATTGTTATTAACATGATCATTGTATTGCTCCAGGGGTGGACAAAATAAGAGAAACGCCTTGCAATGCAGTAAAAAGTAATTAGACTCGTGTAGACGTAAGGACACTTTTAAGTGTTGATTAATAACTCCTCCCCCAGGCGCCCAGAATATGGAAATGTAATCGTATTAAATATGCAAAATGTCCTTTTATAGAATATGTACGTCTGCAGAGTTGAAGTAATGAACAGCAACAGACAGCGTTGGGAACGGCCGTCGTGTCGGGGAACGGCGTGCGGCGGCCTCGACTACGGCGAACCCTCTGAGCTCCGTAGCCGTGCAGGACGTTGTCCTCTCCGTCTCCACGGTAACGACAGGAAGACGTAAACAGGAGTTCCTTATCTCCCCGAGGTCAACCGGCTGCACTCTTGTACTTTTCTCACATAATAACATAATAAAATGTAACCGGAGCAAAGGTTGGATTCTTCTTTTCAAAAGTCTCTTCAACGGTGTGAAATCTATCAGAACATCAGTACCAAGGTTTAACTGCAACAACGTGAAAGCATGATTACAACGTTAATTAACGGCTACGACTGTCTTTATCTACGACTGTCTTTAGTTTGTGAAAATGTAAATACGAAGCGGCAAGAAAAGGAAAAAACGGGTAAATTGACGAAGGAACGATGTGAAAGAAATCATTTTAAATGCAGATTGTCAAACGGGAGGAATCCTGTCCACTGATTGGCTGCAGCTCTGAAGACGACGTATGAGTGTTGGTCTACATGTAGTGGTCCAGGTCCAGTCCAGCCCCCCCCCCCCAGTCTAAAAATGTCTTTAGTGCTACGAGTTGTTTTGTGCCTGTTGGGCTGAGCCAGGTGGACTCTTATTCTGAAAGAGTGAGTTGTCTCTTATTTTGGAATGAGCCCCCCCCACAGCTGGCGGTCTGCGAGTCCTCCACGGGTACAGAGACCAGGTTCAGGGTGATCTCCCCCAGCGGAGACTCACTGGCCAGTGAGTGCAGCATGTTGATGGAGCTGAAGATGGACTGGGTGTTGTAGACCTGCTGCTGGGCCCACGGGAAGCAGATCTGAGACCAGGTTCACATTAATATTAATAATCAGGACATGTGATCTCACATTAATATCAATAATCAGAACATGTGATCTCACATTAACATTAATATTAATAATCAGGACATGTGATCTCACATTAATATCAATAATCAGAACATGTGATCTCACATTAACATTAATATTAATAATCCGGACATGTGATCTCACATTAACATTAATATTAATAGTGGGGACAATGTGATCTCACATTAATATCAATAATCAGAACATGTGATCTCACATTAACATTAATAATCAGGACATGTGATCTCACATTAATATCAATAATCAGAACATGTGATCTCACATTAACATTAATATTAATAATCCGGACATGTGATCTCACATTAATATTAATATTAATAGTGGGGACAATGTGATCTCACATTAATATCAATAATCAGAACATGTGATCTCACATTAACATTAATAATCAGGACATGTGATCTCACATTAACATTAATAATCAGGACATGTGATCTCACATTAACATTAATATTAATAGTGGGGACAATGACGCTGATTAATCCACAGCAGAAGTTCACTAACGTTTAAAATGATTTGTAACCAAAATGAAAAATACGTGAATATTAGTGATTTCAACCTGTTTGACATCTAATTATATATGATTTGATTTATAGTTTTTTTTAGGTGAGTAATAATTAAAACGTTTAAGCAATTAATAATTTAATTAAAATGTATCCATTATTTAAATGGAATTTGACTCAAAGTCTTTAATCAGAAAATTATGTTTTTGTAAAGAATTTAAAATTTCACCGTTCTGGTGTTGAAGCAGTTCATATATATGGTAATATATAAATATGATGACGTCATACATATGAATATGTATTTATATATGAATATGTATTTACCTTGACGATGATGAGTTTTCTGGACGGGTCGTCCGCTTTGCTCAGCTCTTCTCCGAAACACAGCGTGATGGCGCTCTGCGGCGGCTCGCCGCCGTTCAGACGGTACTGCTCCAGTTCTGATGGCGAGAATCAAACCAGACTTCCTCAGATACATAATCACATCATAATGACATCATAATCACATCATAATCACATCATAATGACATCATAATCACATCATAACCGCATCATAATCACATCATAAGCACATGGTTACTGCAGCGAGGCGAGTCTGGTTCATGGTCACATAAATGTTATTATATTATGTGATTTTTGAGTCCACCAACCGAATATGTTACGTTTCTGATCATAAACACATGGAGAGAATATCTGACGTTTAAATATTCTTTCATTTATAACATATGTATTTATATTTATTTATATCTCCAGTTGAAATATTAGCACTAAATCTTAATAACCAGGTCTTTGAATCTCCCCGTGTTTATGTTCAGTAGAACGTCGTGGTTCTTGGTTTCAGGACTCACGTCGTCTGAACGTGTCCTTGCAGAAGAGCAGGACCGGCTCCAGGCATCTCTCCATCTTGTGGGGCCCCGGCGTGGATTCGTGAGGCCCCGCCCAGAAGACCCGTCCCTGACAGAACCGGGTCCCGTAGACCCCCAGCGGCGTGGAGGTCAGCGCCACGCCCCGCACCATGAAGGCCAGCAGGGTGGACAGGGCCTGCAGCTCGGGGCCCGCCGGCAGCGCCGAGGCCGGCTCCGGCAGCGGGATGCGGGGGAACCGGCCCGTCATCACGGCCGCCATCGCCGGCGCCGCCGGGGACGACGGCAAGTACTGGATCCTGACGTCGGAGTTCTGGATCTCACGCCGGAGGACCTCCCGCCCCAAATAATGAACCGCCACGCTGAAGGACATGTGATCTGGAGGGACGACACCAGAGGGTCAAACACCTTTCAAAATAAAAGGTGAAAGTAATGTGGGTGAAAAGAACCTTTCAAAATATTTTTTTTTTTTAAATAATGTAGTTATAGGTGAACAAAAACTTTCAAAATAAAAGGTAAAAGTAATGTGGGTGAAAAGAACCTTTCAAAATATTTTTTTTTTTTAAATAATGTAGTTATAGGTGAACAAAAACTTTCAAAATAAAAGGTAAAATAATGTAGTTATAGTCAGAAACAACTTTCAAAATAAAAGGTAAAATAATGTGAAACCTTTCAAAATAAAAGTGTAGTTGTGGTATTCTCTAGAACAAAGCTCTCTAGCCGTCATGCGGATGTAAAGATGCAAATGTTTCTCTGACCTGCTGCTGGAACGGCGACGCTCTCCTCGATCCGAACGTCCAACTGGATTTCATCGACCACTGAGAGGGAGGGAGGGGGGAGAACAAGGAGTTCAGGACGTATGAAACGACTGTTGAGTTGTATTGATGGATAACCAGTGGCGGCGCCAGAGTATTTTTTCTGGTTCAACTACGGTGGGGCTAACTCATACGACGGTGGGGCTCAAATCAATGTCAGAATTTCAATGTGAATATATGACAACACCCAGTGGCGCTGCCAGCCGGAATCCAGTACGCACTGGGAGGACTTTCTTTGAAGGTGGAAAAATGTTTTTGATGCTGCTGAACCGGGCCGGATGCAGCCGCATTTGAGAGGACGATCGCGCGTGTGAGCGATTTTTATGCCTTTTTAACAATTTTAAATATTTTTTTATGAATATATCCTGACTGACTTTTTCGTGAATTTTCGACGTGCTGTCGACTTTTTTTTGGGGGGGGGGATATGACTAAACCTTTTTATGACTGTTTTGGACTCACTACACTCAGATTTTGATTGACACGCGATATAGAAGCATATGTTAGGACTTTTACATCATTTTTACAACATTTTATGAATTTTGTCGATTTTTCACTTTTTTTTCGACATGCTATAGTATGATTTTTTTTTTCCCTGAAAAAGTTGACCATGGCTTTTTATGCTTGTTTTGGACTCCCTACACTCAGACTTGACGCGACAAGCGATACGGGCGATTTTTATGACTTTTTAATATTTTTTACGAATATTTCAAGAATTTATTTTGACTGACTTTTTCGTGAATTTTCGACATGCTTTTGTATGACTTTTTTCTAAAAAAGATTTAAGATATTCTTCCAGCGTAGAGAAGTTTTTATTTAGCAGCGGACAGAGAGGAAGCATGTGAGAGAGAGGGGGACGTGACATGCAGCAAAGGACCTCCAGGCGGGATTTGAACCGGTGTCGTCTGCATATATGTTTACATGATAAATGGCTTGCACTCTAACCACTAGGCCACCTGCCAGCCATGAACAACCCTTTTTATGTCTTATTTGGACTCACTTCACCCAGACTTTGATTGACACGCGATACACAAGCATATGTTACGGCTTTTAAATCATTTATACAACATTTTATGAATTTTGTCGATTTTTCACTTTTTTTTCGACATGCTATAGTATGACTTTTTTTTTCCCACGAAAAATTTGACCATGGCTTTTTATGCTTGTTTTGGACTCACTACACTGAGACTTGACGCGACAAGCGATACGAGCGATTTTTATGACTTTTTAATATTTTTTACGAATATTCCAAGAATTTATTTTGACTGACTTTTTCGTGAATTTCCAACATGCTTTTGGATGACTTTTTTTTGGGGGGGGGGGGGGGGGGGGGGGAATATGACTAAGCCTTTTTATAACTATTTTGCACTCACTACACTCAGATTTTGATTGACACGCGATATAGAAGCATATGTTAGGACTTTTACATCATTTTTACAACATTTTATGAATTTTGTCGATTTTTCACTTTTTTTTCGACATGCTATAGTATGACTTTTTTTTCCCGTGAAAAAATTGACCATGGCTTTTTATGGCTGTTTTGGACTCACTACACTGAGACTAGGCGCGTCAAGCGATATGAGCTATTTTTATGACTCTTTAACAATTTTAAATATTTTTTTATGAATATATTCTGACTGACTTTTTCGTGAATTTTCGACATGCTATAGCATGACCTTTTTTTAACAATATGATCAAGGCTTTTTTTTTTAAAGATTATTTTCTTGCATAGACACCTTTGTATTTAGCGGTGGATAGAGAGGAAACATGGGAGAGAGAGGGGGATGTGACATGTATCAAAGGCAGTGGCGGCGCCAGAGTATTTTTTCTGGTTCAACTACGGTGGGGCTAACTCATACGACGGTGGGGCTCAAATCAATGTCAGAATTTCAATGTGAATATATAACAACACCCAGTGGCGCTGCCAGCCGGAATCCAGTACGCACTGGGAGGACTTTTTTTGAAGGTGGAAAAAAAAAATTGATGCTGCTGAACCGGGCCGGATGCAGCCGCATTTGAGAGGACGATCGCGCGTGTGTGCGCAATTACGCATAGCGTGTGTTGGCCCCTCTCCACTACACAATACAGCTCGGCTCTAGTCTCGTCACCTCTCTGCTGCTGAGCACTGTGGGCCGAGCCGATGCATGTCTCTCTCCCCGGGCCGGCAGAGTTATCATACCGTACTGTGCGTGCGTGTCCAAGCGTGTGTGTGCGTGCGTGGAGTGCTCACAAGCGTGCGCTTGTGTTTAGGTCGGGGATGGAGGGCACAAAAAA
This sequence comes from Eutrigla gurnardus, assembly GCF_963514095.1. Lineage (NCBI taxonomy): Eukaryota > Metazoa > Chordata > Actinopteri > Perciformes > Triglidae > Eutrigla > Eutrigla gurnardus. Next base: position 1,263,642 of record NC_139929.1, on the reverse strand, counting down.
CTATTTGCACCGGGGCCTATCACCATGATATACACTACTGTTTCACTGATACTGAAAACATTAGATTTGGTCTTAAAAAAGTATTTTTCCATTTGTTGTTGTATTTGCCGTTTCTGTGCGTACATTGAAATTGAATCCTGGCGGCGGCGCTGACAACACCCTCCCGCAGCTATAAACACGCACACAGTGAGAGAGAGAGACAGAGACAGCGAAACGTGAATAGTTCCGTTAACAGCCGGGACCCGAGTGGTCATCTTCCCCTGCAGGTGTCAACGGTGCGTCCGTAGTTTTATCCAACACGCCCGCCACCGCCATCTGTTGTTCCGTCCGACGATGTTTAAAAACAAATGTATCCATGATACATTTTGACCAGCTTACTAACGTTAACTTAACGTGAGTGACTATAAGCCGCTAACGCGAACTGCTAGAGCCAGGTAGCTTACAAACTAGTAGCCTGCTGTCTCTGTGTCGAGCATACACTAAAAGCGGGCTCACATGAGTGACGTTTACGTACGGACAGTACAGTCTGTTAATGAACCCAGATCAGTGACAGTTGTCATCGCAGCTGCCTGAACGCCGTTACGACGTGACGTGGTGGTGCTGTTGAACTCCGCACTTTTCTTGGTTATTTTGTTGTCTTTCGTTTTCTTGGTGGTTTTATGGTAGGGCTAACGGCTAACGGCTAACGGCTAACGGTAGGGCTGACACAATTCTTGATGGGGCTATAGCCCAACCAAGCCCCTCCCTGGCGCCGCCACTGTGGATAACAATGCGTTTGGACTCACGGTGCATGGCAGCGGCGGCGGGAGGCTGAGCCGGCTCCTCCATCTGGACGTGGATTTCACTCCACGGCAGAATGTCATCAACAAGCTGAGAATCACACAAACCTTCAAGCTCAGGCTTTAAACTTCATTCAAAGTTCAGTTATTATTAAACACAGACAACAATAAATAGGATTGAAAGACTAAAAATAACAAATAAAAAACACTAAAATAAATCGGCTCAAGAAGTGGAAATACTATTGAAAACAAATAAATAACGAGGTAAACAGGTTTCTTTCATTTGTTTACCACGTTCATGTTGTAGCTTCTAATTTTCATAATCCACTCACCAGCTGTGATGTCACTTCCTCCTCCTTTATCTGCTTGAGCGGCTCGACGTCACTGCTCTCTGATTCGCTGCTGCTGCTCCTCCTCCTCTTCCTCCTCGGCCTCTTCATGGCTTTCACTCTGCACTTCTTCTTCTCCGGAACCACCACGCCTGCACAGGAAACAGGAAACCCTCAAACACTCAATAAGACGAGTCTTCTTTAATCACCGCCACCGCCATCATCAATAAAGGATCAAACATCAGACAAAGTTGTTCTTTGGCCTTCTGTCCTGAAAAAACCCAGACGACTGGGTACAAAACCTTTCAAAATAAAAGGAAAAAATTACTTATAGGTAAAAAAAACGTAAAAAAAAAAAAAAAATGAAATAATGTAAGTTATAGCCATAAAAGGTTGGTCTTTTCTTAAGACCTAAAAAAAAACAAGTGGGTAAAAAACAATTCAAAATAAAAGATAAAAAATAATGTAGTTAAAGGCAGAAAATGGATGCAGACGGTGAAACGGAGACGTGCAGGAAGAACGAGAAGAAGAACAAAAGAAGAACAATAAGAGATCCGTGTTTCCTGCCGATGATGAAACAACAAGGGTGTGACTTTAAGAACTCACGATCATTTACACAAGAACTAAAATACACTTAGTACCTCCCATTTCATGTCAATTTATACTTCTACTTCTAAATCATTCATCGTATTAAGCAGCTGCTTCTTCATGCATACGTACGTATTACTATATAATACATATATATGTATATATATATGTATTATATAGTAATACGTATATATATAATATGTCTATATATATATATATATATATATATATATATATATATATATATGTATACGTATTATATATATATACGTATATATACGTATTAATGCATTCTCACAAAACAATGCATTCTTTTTTTTTAATACTTTTTTACTGATGCAAGAAGCTTCGGTGCCGAAGCGTTTTTTCGCAGGACGATATATCGTCCGACAAAACGATATATCGTCCGACAAAATGATTAATCGTGACTACGCGTACCTACGCAAACAGCTAAAATGTCCAGATGAAGACGTAATCAAGGGAAGATCCGTGAAAACGTCGATTTTTGTAAGCGCTCTGACTGACTTTTTTAATTTATTTTTGTTTCTCTTCGCATAGAATGAACGTTGTCATGGAAAGCTACGATTTCTTCGTCATCGCAGATCAGATCCGCGATGAGTCCGGCGGACCCTCACCCTGCTCGCTGAGGGGGACCAGCCGGTAGACCTTGTAGGGCTCCGAGATGTCCAGCTGGGCTCGCTCCAGCATCTCCATGAACTCCGGACTCTTGTTGAGGGCGCAGCGGAGGCGGGTCTTCCAGGACGCCGGGCTGTCCTGACCGCTGTCCGTCAGCTTGCCTTTGAACTCCGCCCACGCCTGCGAGAGGACAGAGGGCATCAAACAGACGCCATCGAACCCCGGACCCCAGCTTTCCCAGCCCCCTTCAGAGACTCTCTGAGCCGGCTGGTAAAAAGTCCCGTGGACTACGAACGCACCTTGAAGATGGCGGCGTCCTCGTCCTTCCGGAAGTCCTGCTTCCCTGCGTGTTTCCACGGGATGCGGAACATCGTCTTGGCGGCGTCGTCCCAGACCAGACCCGGGTACTTCCCGCTGCCGACCTGCACCGGATCATACATACACCGTTACAGACTTCCTGGTTACTGATCCGGATCATACGTACACCGTTACCGACTTCCTTCTTACTGATCCGGATCATACGTACACCGTTACCGACTTCCTGGTTACTGATCCGGATCATACGTACACCGTTACCGACTTCCTTCTTACTGATCCGGATCGAGGATTAAAGTAATCCATCCTACGGATCGACTAACTACTTTTAATGCAAAAGAGTAAAAAAAATGAGCTGATGTAGGAGTACTTTGACTGTACCAGAGTATTTTTACAGCATGGTAGTAGTACTTTGACTGTAACAAAGTAGTTTTACAGTGTGGTAGGAGTACTTTGACTGTACCAGAGTATTTTTTACAGTGTGGTAGGAGTACTTTGACTGTATCAGAGTATTTTTACAGCGTGGTAGGAGTACTTTGACTGTACCAGAGTATTTTTACAGCATGGTAGGAGTACTTTGACTGTACCAGAGTATTTTTACAGCATGGTAGGAGTACTTTGACTGTACCAGAGTAGTTTTTACAGTGTGGTAGGAGTACTTTGACTGTACCAGAGTATTTTTACAGCATGGTAGGAGTACTTTGACTGTACCAGAGTATTTTTACAGCATGGTAGGAGTACTTTGACTGTATCAGAGTATTTTTACAGCGTGGTAGGAGTACTTTGACTGTACCAGAGTATTTTTACAGCATGGTAGGAGTACTTTGACTGTATCAGAGTATTTTTTACAGTGTGGTAGCAGTACTTTGACTGTATCAGAGTAGTTTTTACAGTGTGGTAGCAGTACTTTGACTATATCAGAGTAGTTTTTACAGTGTGGTAGCAGTACTTTGACTGTACCAGAGTAGTTTTTACAGTGTGGTAGGAGTACTTTGACTGTATCAGAGTAGTTTTTACAGTGTGGTAGGAGTACTTTGACTGTATCAGAGTAGTTTTTACAGTGTGGTAGGAGTACTTTGACTGTATCAGAGTAGTTTTTACAGTGTGGTAGGAGTACTTTGACTGCAGTATTAGTCTGAATACTTGTTGATGTGTTTGTTTGATGTCACTAGAGGCCTTTCTGTCTCCCTTTCCGTTCCCCCTCCCTTTCTCTTCCTCCCCCTCCTCACCCCCCCCTCACCCCCAGCCCCCTCCCTTTCTCACACACGCACGCACACGCACGTACCTGTTCAACGATCCAGGAGCGCAGTCTGCGCGTGGAGCGCGTTCTTCCAGCTGCCATGACTCTTTGAAGAGTAAACAAACAACAACAATCAGACAGACATTACACCCCCCCCCTCCCCCCGCTCTGTCACTTTAATGACGCTTCTTTCATCACCCTAACATTATTAATAATAAAACAATGAAAGTTCAAAGGTCGACGTGACCGTGATGCAGACTCGGGGCTCGGCGCGTGCCGTTTCATCTCGCGCGGAGCCAATAAACCGACTGTTCTCAAACACGCACAGAAAGAAACTGCGTTTCTAAATCCACACATCTGTGAGGGATCTGGTCTCACCTAAATCCACACATCTGTGAGGGATCTGGTCTCACCTAAATCCACACATCTGTGAGGGATCTGGTCTCACCTGTCACCGCGGGTTGGTTTAAACCGGGATTCAGGAAGTCGGCGGAGTTTCGTTGAGCTCGGTGCGTTTCCTCCGCGGTGCCTTCGGACTGAAGCGGCTCTGCGGTCCGGACACACCGCCTCGGCGTGAACGCTCCTTTTCCCAGAAGTCACGTGACTTTAAGGAACCGAGCGCTGCGCGTGTGTGTGTTGGCCGCCAGAGGGCGACAACGGACACAAACATACAGAACCCAGTGATTTTTAGGCGGCCGTAGAAGTATTCACAATCTTTACCTTGTTTTCGGAATAATGTATTTTTAAATGTTTAAAAAACGCTTTGTAACAGATAAAATGGTATATATATATATATTATATATAGATTAATTTCTGGTTAAATAAAATAACAGATGTATACTTATTCTCTATATTTTATTTTATTTTTTTAAGATGATGGTCTTTAACTAAAGTATCATGCTGCGTACACACAAGAGTACACACTGGAAGAAGACATTTGTAAAGGTAAAAGTAAACTTAACTTAATTTACTAAATTAAAACAGAATCTATTCATGAAAGCTACCATTAACAGTATTTTGTCTGTAAATATTAAGAGTCAACAAACAGAGAACAAAGTACATTGAACTCTAAATTGTGTGAGAATTTAAGAGTAAATTACAGAGTAGAAACCAGTACTACAAATTACACAAAGTACACCATCAATCCTTTAGTATAAAGTGTGTACTTCAACAAGTATTGACACGTCACATCAATGAAGACACATTTTAAAACGTCAGTATTTATTTATTCATCCTTCAGATATGAAGACAAAAACAGACAAAACCCCAGAAAGCAGATCATTTTACTCTTAATATTTAATTTCTGTGTTTATAGAATTACGCTACATTGTTCTGATAGACATTTTTTAACATTAATTTCAACAAACCATCATATGGATACGTCTTTACACCACAGATAAATTTATTTTTAAGAATATTTATCCGTCTGAGAAGAAAATCCCAACAAGCTTCATAATCCGTTTATCGTGAACAGACAGAGCTGCCTCCGTTTTTAACCTTCCTCCTTTTGTTTTGGCACTCAGCTGACATTCGTTAGTGTCGGAGGGTGGAGACCAAACCGGAGATTAAAACCAGCTGGTGTTCATCTCAGACTTCTGGTTGCATTCGATGCTTTCATTTGTTTCGAGGAACTTTTTCTCCGAGAGGAACGTCCATCAGTTTCTGAGGGGCGAAAAAAAAAACACACATCACAACAAACACGAGAGAAAGAACGGAAATTCACGACAAAAGTACATACAGAAAAGTAATTTTTTTACTTTGTGGTATTAGTACTGTTACTGAAACAGAGTATCACGCTGCCATTCAAATGACACTGAAAATGTTGGCAAGTATAATGATAATAAAATAATAAAATGTGTATTTTATCATGCAGATGGTAGTATTAACAAGTTCTGTTTGAACATGCAGTACTAGTACAGCTAAAGTGTACTGTGACCTGACATTATATTAACTAGATGATCGTTGGTGTAACTTTAACACATCACTTCCTTTTGAAGAGACTAGAGAATAGACTCAACAGCTGGATCAGTGCCTTGCTAAAGGTGGAGTGTCCTCGGTGTCTCACCTTGAGGAGGCGAGCGTGGTGAAGGTTGTCGTCCTCGTCGTCTCCTCGCTGCGTGTCCACCTGGTACCGCTCGCAGGCCCGGAGCAGCTCGTTGGCCTCGTAGAGCGGTGCCGGGTCCAGAGAGTGGGCGTTGACCAGACTCACCAGGTACTCCTTGTAGTGCTTCCTGTTAGGAGTCAGCAGGTACAGGTGTGTAAATGTACGGTCACACCCGACGCCAAGCTAATTCTATACTAGGACTTTTTTGTGACCCTTTTCGACACGCTATATGACTTTTTCCGACTTAACTTTTATGACACTGTCATAGTTTGAATAAATGTGTTTTAAATCTTTGCATGTATGTTATTCGGGACCGTATACTGTGAGTTGACACTGTTTGTCTATTTTATGTGTTTGAGTGCATGTTATCATGTTATGTCAATATTCCTGCTGTTTCGGTTAGAGCTTCCTCAGAAAAGACATTTTGTAATGTAAATTTGAAATTCCCGATAAAATAAAACTTTAATTAAATAAGTGTTTGTTTTTACAAATTGATTGTCTTCTTTTATGTTGTTGTTTCTTGTGTTTGGTGAACTTGTTATTTAAACTTTTTTGACATTCGATGCCATCATTTTCTTGTGACTTTTTTTTTTTTTTTTTTTTTTACATACTATAATTTTTATAGTATGTAATGTGAGTATGTATGTGAGTATAGCATATCAATAAGTTAAAAAAGTAATAGTAAAGAACGTAAAAAAAGTTTAAAAAAAAGTCATAGTATAGCATGTAAAAAACGTAAAAAAAGTCATTAAAGCATGTAAAAAACGTTTAAAAAAAGTCAGTATAGCATGTAAGAAAAGTAGAAAAAAGTCAGTATAGTATGTAAAAAAAGTTAGTATTGCATGTAAAAAAGTTTATAAAAAAGTCAATATAGCATGTAAAAAAAAGTTTAAAAAAAGTCACTATAGCACGTAAAAAAAGTAAAAAAAAAGTCATAGTATAGCATGTAAAAAAGTTTTAAAAAAGTCAGTATAGCATGTAAAAAAAGTAAAAAAAAAGTCAGTATAGCACGTAAAAAAAGTTTTAAAAGTCATAGTATAGCATGTAAAAAAAGTTTAAAAAAAGTCAGTATAGCATGTAAAAAAGTAAAAAAGAAGTAATAGTATAGCATGTAGAAAAAGTTTTTTAAAAAAGTCAGTATAGCATGTAAAAAACGTAAAAAAAGTCAGTATAGCATGTAAAAAAAAGTTTAAAAAAAGTCATAGTATAGCATGTAAAAAAGTAAAAATAAGTCAGTATAGCATGTACATTTTTTTTTAAATAGTCAGTATAGCATGTAAAAAAAGTTTAAAAAAAGTCAGTATAGCACGTAAAAAAAGTAAAAAAAAAAGTCATAGTATAGCATGTAAAGAAGTTTTAAAAAAGTCATAGTATAGCATGTAAAAAAAGTTTTAAAAAAGTCATAGTATAGCATGTAAAAAAAGTAAAAAAAGTCAGTATAGCACGTAAAAAAAGTCATAGTATAGCATGTAAAAAAAGTTTTAAAAAAGTCAGTATAGCATGTAAAAAAAGTTTTAAAAAAGTCAGTATAGCATGTAAAAAAAGTTTTAAAAAAGTCAGTATAGCATGTAAAAAAGTAAAAATAAGTCATAGTATAGCATGTAAAAAAGTTTTAATAAAGTCAGTATAGCATGTAAAAAAAGTAAAAAAAAGTCAGTATAGCACATAAAAAGTTTTAAGTCATAGTATAGCATGTAAAAAAAGTAAAAAAAAAAGTCATAGTATAGCTTGTAAAAAAAGTTTTAAAAAAGTCAGTATAGCACGTAAAAAAAGTAAAAAAAAAGTCATAGTATAGCATGTAAAAAAGTTTTAATGAAGTCAGTATAGCATGTAAAAAAAGTAAAAAAAGGTCAGTATAGCACGTAAAAAAAGTCACAGAATAGCATGTAAAAAAAGTTTTTAAAAAGTCAGTATAGCATGTAAAAAAAGTTAAAAAAAAAGTCATAGTATAGCATGTAAAAAACGTTTAAAAAAAGTCAGTATAGCATGTAAAAAAAGTTTTAAAAAAGTAATAGTATAGCATGTAAAAAACGTTTAAAAAAAGTCAGTATAGCATGTAAAAAAAGTAAAAAAAAAGTCATAGTATAGCATGTAAAAAAGGTAAAAAAAAAAGTCAGTATAGCATGTAAAAAAAGTTAGTATTGCACATAAAAAAAAGTTTCAAAAAAAAAGTCAATATAGCACGTAAAAAAATAAATAGTATAGCATGTAAAAAAAGAAGTCAGCAAAGCATGTTGAAAAAAGTTCCAAAACAAGAGTGTACTGTTGGTCAGCTCGTTTTCAGAAGAGGTTGTTTTGCATTCAGACTCACTCGCAGAGGCCGGCCTGTCCCAGCTGTGTTTGAAGGCCACACGGTGAGTCGATCTGCTGGCCTGCTTCATCTTTCTGCTCCATCACACAACAAGCATCTGGAGGCAGAAATAAGGCGATAATAAATAATGTGTTTTGTTGACCTGCTGAGCAGGATGGAGGCGGAGCTGGATGAGTTTTACCAGATTGAGCTCCAGTAGAAGGCTCCGTGTTGAAGTCCACACCGCTCCTCTGCAGGGAGAGAAGGGACAGAAACATCCCATTCATTCCTCAACTAGTTCCACACATGTATCTAAAATGTATCTAAAACTACATTAAAGTTAGGATTTGTAAGTGCTTCCAGCTCCACCTTAAGGGTCAGTCCACCTTAAGTGTTGCTGGGCGAGAGTTCAGAGTACATTCCAGAGCCCGTACCTTTTCACTTTTACTTGAGTGAAGAAGTAGAAGTTCAGATACTTGTGTTCAAGTACTGATTCTATCAGGTAGAAAAACATTTGTACCTTTGACTCTGCATAACTTTCGAATCACATCCAACTTTCATCAGTTTTAGCGTAAACAGACTTCTGTCAATGCAGCGTTTTATTTTAAGAAGACGAGGTGTGGACCTGCAGCAGGGCCTGCAGCCGGGGCGGCTCCCAGTCCCGGAGGTAGAAGAGGCAGTCTCGGGGGTGGTGGGCATGTAGACCGGTGTAACTGCACTGGGCCGTCTTACACACCGTCTGCAGCACATACAGCACAAACACAGGAGCTTTGATGAGGGCCAGATCAGAATTAAATGTAGCATCATTAGTTAGAAACAACAGCTGAAAGTTCTTCTCTGCATGGTCTCACCTTGTGGTAGGGGTTGTTGCAGCCGCTGCAGAACTGGTACCTGCACTGGGAGCAGCTGAAGTGCATGCAGCCGCCTTTGGTCAGCGCGTACTGGAACCTGCAGTGAGGGCAGGCTGCAGGAGGACACACATACTGGTCATTCACTCAGGTCTGGAACAGGGACGGAGGACATTAACATGCACTTGAAAGGTTAGTTCACACGTTCATTATTTAAATGCATGTGCTGGCGCCCTCTCCACTCTAACCCTAACCCTAACCCACTCCAATTAATACAATCACAGTGACCATATAATCAAAGGAAACGAATCAAAACCAAACAGGAAGCATGCAAACTTAAAAATAAGTGATTTAAATAGGGTTCCTCCACCTTTTCCAAAGTCAAATTCAAGCACTTTCCAAATTTCCAAATGCTGTTTTCAGTCCCTCAAATATGGAGATCTTCTTTTCTCTGTTCTATCATAGATGTCATCACATACAACACACATTTCAAGCACTTTATTCTAAATCCAAGGACTTTCCTAGTGTTTTCAAGGATGTCCAGCACCCGTATGGACCCTGTTTAAAGTACTTTGAGTGGGGTTATAAACGAGTTGCGTCTCACTGATGCCGTTGTCTCTAAGGAAGCCGGCCAGGCCCTGCCTCTGGTAGTCCGGATCGTTGTCCCTCTTCCACTGCTGGAACTGCTCACAGGACAGATCCTGGTGCTGGGCTTCCCACTGTGGCAACAGTTACAAGAGGTCACCGGAGCGTCAAGGCTGAATTCCTAACGTCCGTTATCACAACGTAGAGAGGAGGCCTCCCCCTGCGTCTCTACTCACCGGTTTCTTGCACTGAGCACAAAAGCTCCTGCGGCAGGACGGACAGGTGACCTTGAGCTGGTCGTCGTTGATGAACCCGGAGGTGCACTGAGGAAGACGGCGAGCTTGTTTACCATTCATGCAAATACGCATCCTTTCCAGGGAGATGTTTGTTTAAGCAGAGCGTGTTAATATTCTATCTCGTTGGCGTTACTCACATGACAGCACCACAGGAACTTTGGGTCTTTCATCAGAGCGTGCTCAGTCAGCTTCTTATGAAACAGGTCGTACACGTCCACCTCCAGGCAGTCACGCAGCTGGAAAACACATGAAAACGTCCCGTTAGAACCAATCAGCCTGCTCTAAAGGGTGATGACATCACCGTCCTCTCCGCGGCACCTGGATGTCCAGCGTGGAGAAGTAGCTGTCGAGCTGCTCGGGGTCGTTGATGTCCGGCTCGCCACAGACGGGACACACCATGTCTCTGATGTGTCTGTCTCTCACGGTGATGGTGAAGTGCTGCCCGAAACACTCGTGGCACACGGAGCACTGACAGGAAGTCAGGGACTGCATCTGGAGGAGGAGGAGGAGGAGACAGAGAATAAGGAGGAGGAGGAGAAGACAGAGTATAAGGAGGAGGAGGAGAAGACAGAGTATAAGGAGGAGGAGGAGTAGAAGATTGTTTGTCGCCGCTCTATTATTTCTTGACCAGGTGTAATTCTGTTCCTTTAGTTACTCTAAAATAAGTTTTACTTGAGATAACACATGTGAAACCGCGGTGGCGGCGTGAAACCGCGGTGGCGGCGTGAGCGGCGAGGCGTCACCTTGCTGCGGGGGAAGATGCTCAGACAGATGGGACACTCGTTGTTGAGGAGGCGCCTGATGAAGTCCTTGTTGTGCGACTCCTTGACGGCCTGGACCACGTCCTCCAGAGAGTAGGTGACGTCGGGCTCCTGGAGCAGCGACAGGACGAGCTCACAGCGCCCCCAGCTGGGCAGGTCGTACAGCGCCAGCAGACGCCGGCACATCCTCTGAAACACACACACAGACACACACACACACACACACACACACACACACACACACACACACACAGAGACACACACAGAGACACACACAGAGAGACACACACACACACAGTCAGAGCAGCAGCGAAGTCTAAAATAACAGACACAAGCACACTGCAAGGCCCCAACCTGTTTGTCCGGGTGTTTGGGATCGATCGGCGGCTCCGGCTGGTCGGTCCAGATCCGCTGGTGGAAGGGCTCCAGCAGGGGGCGCTGCAGCAGAGACAGAGCCCCCTTCACCTCCCCACCGCTCAGCCGAAGGGCCTCCTCGCACTGAAACGCGTCTCTGAAGCCCAGAGAGTGCAGCTCCTTCATCTGGACAATATATACATCACGTTCTTTTAGATTTTTAAATTGTGTTATCTCATACATCTGATACGTACAAGCTTTTAAACTTTTATTTATGTTTTTAATACCGTCTATTAATTGTTTTATATTTATGTTAAAGTGCCTTTGAGTACCCAGAAAAGTGCTTTATAAATAAAATGTGTGTTTAAAAAATAAACACATTGCGTATGATGTTGAAGACGTGAGACAGGTCCTACCTTGACCTGTCTGTCTCTCAGCAGCTGTCTCACGGCTCTGTCAGTGTCCCCCCCCGCCGACAGCCAGGCCAGCTTGGCCTCGGCCCGGGACAGCTTCACGCCTTCACCCGCGACGCCGCGGACGCTCGGCTCCACCTCCTCTCCGTCCGGCTCCACCGCCGGCTGCGTCCCACAATCCCCTGCTCCGTAGTTCAGCTGCACGGACGCCGCCATGGCGCAGATCTCGTCCAGCAGGTGAGGCAGCTCCGACATCAGCCAATCACAGGGGTTGGCGTTGCTGCCGCCGCACATGCAGATGGCGGCGTACACCTCCTCAGCACTGACGCCGCGCTTCTCTGCTTCCTGTGAGGAGGAACCGGCGAGTCGACGCGTTTCTTTACTTTTTCATACTGTGATATTATTATTATTATTATTATTATTATTATTATTATTATTATATTGTCTTGTTTGGAATTTGGAGAATTAATCTCATCTTTCTTTTTAAGCTGAAGGATTTCAGCTAATTTCTTTAAAGAGAAACCGTTTCCCGGTCCGTGTTGACCTACTCTGATCTGGTGGACGAGGTGGAGGCCGTCCTCCCTCATCGTCTTCTGCCGCTTGGCCTCCACGCTGACCCGGGGCTTGGGCTGGGGCCTCGGCCCCGACGTGGGCTGGTCTCTGGGGCTGGACGCCGTCTGCTGGAGGGACTGAGGCAGAGAAACGCCGGCGGAGTCTTTGCAGGACAGGTTGCACATCTCGCAGGCCACGCTGGGACTGCTGTTCACGAAGGTGCAGAACTGGCACATCCACTGGACAGAGGACGTTAGACACTTAGGACACAATACTGGATACCACAGACTTTTAAGAGAAGAGTCAACTGAAAATCCTCCTTTATCATGTCTTTAAACCTGCAACTGACTCTTTTGGCCACTTGGAGGCATCATCACCTTTTAAGTTATATATTTAGATTCAGTGTTTGAAAGACTGGTCTGGACGTCTGGGGACAAAACGGAGCCGACAACATGCGTGACGTCAACGAGGTCAAGAAAGACGAAGAGGAGAGGCCAACCTTCGTCCCGGAGTCGGGCAGAGATCCGGGGCTGGACAGCAGCGGGGCGACCGGGGGGCGGGTGGCCAGACGGGGGCGCTCACACACCTCACAGAGGATGCTGCTGCCTTGATTCACCACGGTGCAGCTCTTACACTGCCACTCTGAGGGGACGAGACACTCATTCAAACAATAATTCCTCATGTCAACACCACAGTTTGTCATTAGCATTTTAAGTTGGTTGAAGTCCGACCGTGGACCCCCCCACCAGGATTCTCTCCCTGCAGAGAGGGGCGGGGCTCGGGACTGTCCTGGGTACGAGGTCCCGTCTCACAACCAAATACAGACACCAGATGAAATGTAGCCAACATCTCTACACAGGTGTGAAGTTTAGTTTTCCCATCTGTTTTCTTTTTCTTTTTTGGTCCCTGCTGTTTTTTATTTCATTTTCTAACTTTTGATGTTTTCCCATCATGATGACCGGTGCAGGTTTTTTAGTCTCACCCGTGTTGGGAGACGTTGCTGCTGCCGACGTCAGGCTTTCTTGGGCGGCGGACGCGGCCGTGGCGAGTCGAGGCCGCTCGCAGGTCGTGCAGAGGACGGCTCGCATCTCGTTCACCGTGGTGCAATGAGCGCATTTCCACGGCGACAGGGACGGACTGGAGGACGGAGAGAGGAAGTAAACAGACATTTACTCACAGGAGAGTCTGAGATCACTAATCATTCACTTACAGGGTTCCTCCAAAGTCAAATTCAAGCACTTTCAAGCATTTCAAGGTGCATTTCCATGCTTTTCCAGCACCTTCCAGCTGTGGTAAACTCCATATTTGTACCAATCCAATGGTCAGTATTCAGTCTACTTATTATGTCACTTGTTCGTCACATTAAATGAGATGTTATTGTCCTCTAAACAACCAACATGATGTTTGGAGACAGCTTTTTACAGAAGGACCACAAATGAAAGGAAAACTAATTCCACTAACAGATCCACAGAAATATAATCACCAACTATTTTCATCATCTGTTCATCATCAAAACTGTTCCTCACCTGGATGTTTTGGCCGGTGTCATAAACGTCCTGTTGTGTCCTTTGCGGTCGGGGTGAGAGTGGAGAAGCTTGTCGCAGTTCTCGCACAGCTTCTGGACGCAGGTGGAGCACTGGGCGTGCACGGCCGAGGTCCCACAGATGCTGCAGGTCTCTGCAAACAAATCATCAACAAACGGAGGTGGAAACACATTAAAACAACGTTGTATTCCCGGTTTTAAAAGCCTGTTGTGATTTGGCATACCTTGTATTGTGTCTCTCTTGTGATTGGCCCGGGAGGGGTGGCGGTGGAAGAGGTCATCACATGCGTCGCAGAAATGTTGATTGTCACAAGACGGGCAAACCAGACAGGAGGGGGCGCCACACAAGTTACAGTCACTCCTGGCAGAAGAGCCTGGAGAGGAAGAAGACCGACAGTCATTGCTTTTATTCTTCTAGCTGCACCGGTGACTTCGATACGACACCCTGCCTGAATATCTCCTTACTGAAACGATCCCGCGACAAAAATCTAAAACGTCAGGAAGTAATGCAATAATAGATGACATGAACTTGGGTTTTCCTATTAATTAAAAATGTATTTAAATATGTACATGTACAGTAACCCAATGTCCACTATACTTGTGAGTATGTTATTTATTTGATACTTCATAATTGCAACCACAAAATAAACGTTTAATAATAAGACTTTTATGTTGTAAAACAGCTCCCCCTGCTGGCCCATCAAAAACAGTTCAGGTGGAGAGTGGTACTGCAGCAGGGAGTCAGAGAGGCTCCCAGAACAGAAACACACTAAATGATAATAAATCCATATGAAGTTCTGTGAGAAGTCGATGAGGGAACGGGACGAGGCGCGGCGGCTCACCTGCTGACGGTTTCAGAGGTTGCCCTCCGAGGCCCTGAGTGGGTTTAGGTGGAACCTGGGGTTTGTCTTCCTGCTCCTTTCCAGGCAGGACGACCACAGCGTCGCTCACCGGCTTCTCCTGAAGAAACCAGCATCTCATTAAACACTCCTCACGTCCTGCAACCCTGAACCACCGCGTCTCTGAAGGCTTTTTAAAATGTGGTGTTTCTACTGTTCTTTATTTAAAATTTTAAAATGAAGAAAGTGGAATGTTTGGACACAGAGCGGCGAGTTTGCAGCCACCAGAGACGTTTGTACAGACCTGCTGGACGATGAACGGGATGATGTCTTTGAAGTGTTCCAGGTGAGGATGCGTGCCCTAAAAAAAACACGTATGAGATACAGAATAAGGACATTTTATTACACCAAAACAATAAACAGCCAACGTTTAAAAAAGAAAACACAAACCTTAAAAAGCATGTCCACCTCGGTGCGTAAGGTCATGACCTCCAGCGTCACCGCGGCGACCGTGGCGGCGTCCGGTTCGGTGACTTCGTCGGGGAAACTGAGGCCATCGATCTGCTGGTTGGTGTAACCGTACAGATACAAGACCCTCCGGCCTCCCTGCGGAGACAAAACGATGTTGGAAGTACGAACATGAGATGAACTTCATGACCTTCAGAACAGAGTCACGTCCATACTCGACACGGGGAGCGCTGCTCACCTTAACGGCATCCACCGTCGTCCTGAAGACGGGGTTGTTGTGCTTGACGCTCCTCCAGTATCTGGGCCTGGCGGGACTCGTCAGGTTGCAGCCGTACTTCTCCAGGATACTCAAGGCCTTGACCAGTCTACTCAAAGACTCCAGGACCTGGAGGAGAGACGGAGAGAAGTACAAGATGCTCACTCTCAAAAAAAAAGGAAGGTCCAAACCAGTGTTACCACACGTCATCGTCCATCGACAACATGGGCACCGCATTTACTAAAGTTGCTTTATATATTGTTTGTTTGTTTAAGTCCAGGTTCAATAAACGTTCCAGAATGTTCCTGAAAATGTCAAGTTCCGTAAATAAATAAACATATATATATATGTGTGTGTATGTGTGTGTGTGTGTGTGTGTGTGTGTGTGTATCCAAGCAGCAGCACCAGAGGGAGAAGTGTGTGCCTTACCTCCCGTCTGCTGCAGCACGCCGTGTTCTCCCTCAACATGGCCTCCACTCCCAGGTGAGGGTACTTCTCCGCCAGAGGCAGGGCGGTGCCGGCCATGGCCTGGACCTCGGCCTTCACATCCTGGGCCAAACCCGAGGAGGAGAGGAGCGACTGGGACCTCCTCCTGAGCTCGGCCATCTGGACGGACGGGGGGCTGCTCATAGCTGTCGGAGAGAAAACGGCACTTTAAATTCATTCAGACACGCTGAAGAAATGGCATTATTCTCTTTACCCCAGCTCTGGAAGTTAATTAATTAATCAATCTCAACTTCACGGGAAAAAATACATAAAAATCTGTAGAAAATGTTGATCACAACTTCCTGAAAGTCTTGATCTGGCAATTCACAGAAACGTTGATATAAAATATAAAAATGTCTTCATTTTCAACTAAATTTAACCAATAAAAAAATCTCCTTGGCCGGGGACAAATCAAATCTAGTTTATACCGGAAACATAGTGAAATATAAGAAGTATTAGGAAGTTAGACTGACTAATAAATGACTAATTTCATAAAGCACATTTCATACCACAAAGTACTTTAGGATCATATGCAGGAAAATAATATGCAAAGATAATGCATGAAAAGAACAGAACATAACAATATAACATATTCTGGTATATGTGGTAATAAAAAAAGAACATAAAATAAAGTATGGATTGCTATTATATTATTAAAACTGGATAATACTGATTCTAAATAATAATGTCATACTTAACATACTTATAAGAAAGAAAAGGAATACTAGTCAAACAGGAAATTATGTTAGAACAGGTTACAATCAGTTATTTATTTTAATCAATTGTCAGAAAAGTGAACGGAAATGTGCTTTCGGATCATATGCAGAAAAATAAAATACAAAGATAATGCATGAAAAATACACAACACAAAAACATGTAATAGAAGAGGATTACATATTGTGGTTTATGTGTGGAAAATAAAGTATCAATTGTTATTATTATATTATATTTAAGTGGAAGAAATCCAGTATTGATCAATATTTTTCAAACCCGAAATAAAATTAAATAATAAATACATTTATATACAGCAGGTTTAAATTGTCCCTCCAGGCTCTACGTTAAACGCGTCATATGACGTCACCGTTGGAAAGTCCGGGCTAAGCTTAGCTTCGCTGTTCGGGGACGTAAACAAACCGAACATTAAAGTCGTAAACACGACGGGACGACGCTCTTACCGACATCTGTACGCGACCATCAACGTTTGTTTAACCAGCGCTAACGAACGTCGCGCGTTAAGTTTCGGTAGCTTTGAAACCGAAACTTTTAAGTTACTACGTGAAGAAAACCACAACAAACAACAACGTTACCTTCTGAATTAAGTATGCAGTCGTCACGAGCTTCGACGGTTGTCTCGCGCTGTTTATGTTAATATAACATGCGGCGCTTTTAAGTCCATGTCAGCGGTTAAATAGTGCGGCGCCGCCGAAGCTCACCGTGAAGCTAACTGTAGCTTTAAACGCGGAACAAGTTTGACGTTTGGTACTTCCGGATCTACTTCCTGGACCGATCACGTTTTATTTTTCAAAATAAAACCGGCCTGTGCAGAATTTAACAAAGTAAAAGTTAAGTTTTACAAGTGGAAGTTTTGTGTTTTGTTTTTTTGCTTGCTAGTCATCCTCCGAATATAAAAATAATCGGTGACATACGGAAGCCCATTGCCGCCACTGTAAGAACTATCACTTTCTCAAAATAATGAGTTTAGTTTTCAAAAATATCGAGTAAATACATTAAGTCATTATTTTTTAGATATTAATGTCTCCACTCAGTCTGCATGATGTGGAGGATTGTATCTATATTTATTTTTAACATTATTTCAATTATATATTATTATTGTTATTAAGATATTATCCGCTATCTATTATATTTAGATTATCCGCTGTAATTATTATATGTATTTTGATTCTAATACTTCTTGTTTATTATTATTATCCACTGTAATTATGATTTGTAGTTTTATTCCTATTGTTATTATCATTATGCATTATGTATTTGTTATTATTTGTGTAACTTTATAGTTCCATTCTTCTTCTTCTTATTATTATCTTGTATTTATTCATAAAGCTATAACGCAAATTACGCTGTAAACTCAGGACACGTCCTACTTTCAGGCGCGGAGGGAGACAGAGAGGCGGCGCTACCTGCATCATCCGACAGTAAATCGAAAGCAAACTCGTTGAGGAAATAAAAGAATCCCCTTTGTGAGCCGCATCGTCCTCTCCTGCTGCCGAGCGACTCTTCTGACTTCATTTGAGAATCTGAACTGAAGTGTTCGTTTTTACTTTTTCCCTTCAACTCGGAAGAGTCGGACAATGTCGAAGACCTCAACGCTGAAGATAAGCAGCGCGGCCGCGGCGAAGGTGAGTTCCTCTCCGGTTTAACGCGGAGGTACGGCCGGCTGCACGCGACACTGTCGAGGACATTTACTAATTATATTTTTATGCAGTTTTTTGAGCATAAAAAGTAAAAAAAGACCAGCCGCTCCTCGGTGGAAGTCCCCTCCTCCTCCTCCCCCTCCTCCTCCTCCTCCTGAGGGGGAAAACGAAAGTAAAATGTTCTGCAACATGAGTCAGCAGCTTAAATTCTGGTATTTCATCCACGTCTCCCTCTTCCACAGGTGGACACCTTCAGGCAGTCCCTGTATAAGGAGGTTTGTTCACATTTATTCTGCGGTTCTCACTCAGTGTGACGTGTACGGAAGCCCATTAACACCAATGTAAAAAAGAGCAGCTTTCTCAAAATAATGAGAAACTTGCTCAAAATAATGACAGTATCTAAAAAAAGAAATTTGATCAAAATATTGACTTAATAAACTCGTTATTTTGAGATACTAAGTCAACATTTTGATAGCTTCTCTTTCTTTTCTTACAGTGGCGTTAACAGGCTTCCATAGAGACAGGAGAACGCTATAATGTGTTTGTTTCTCCTCCAGGCAGAGACTCTGTTCTCCAGCTACATCCCCCAGAAGATCGTGCTGCTGGATGAGCTGCTGAAGGTCAGGAAGTTCAGCGTGGCATCACACGATCTCAGCAGGTCCAGCTGTTAACCCACACACACACACACACCGTCTTCATCCCGTCTGTGTGTGTTTTCAGGATGACGTCCTCAGCGTGACGGACCTGTCCTCGCTCCGGGGCCCCCTGGACATCCCCGTACCGGACCCTCCTTCCCCGGACGATGAGGTGAGCTCTCACCTGCTGGGTGTGTCTGCTTGATGGTCAGACCTCTTCCTCCTGGTCTCGGGGAGTTACACTGGGAATTAATTAGCATATACATGCAAATATATACGTATTAAACTCAAGGAGGCATTTAAAGAGTTGTTTTACTAACCCTTCCACAACAGAAACACCTGTATGACGATAAACTCACACACGACAAGAAAAGGTCACCTTTAAAGATGATTTTTGTGTGAAACAGGAAATGGAGACGGATACGAAGGAGGCCGATGACGAGAAGAAGAAGAAGAAAGGTAAAGTCTTTTGTGTGTGTCTGCACACGATGTGGATGACGGGAAGAAACTAAACGTCTCCTCCCCGTCCCGCAGCTCCAAAATGTGGCTTCATCAAGGGCAACGAGAAGGTGATGGTGCTGCTGGAGAGGGTGAAGCCGGAGATCATCGCCCTCAGGGAGACCATCATCACCGTGAGTGAAACGCCGAGCTGGGTGGTTTTCCCCCGTTGAGTGAAGTACTGGTCTGAAATGTTGTGGTGGTGTCGCGCTGCAGGTCTCCTGCTGGATTCAGCACCTCGTCCCAAAGATCGAAGACGGGAACGACTTCGGGGTCGCCATCCAGGTGCGTTCGCCAGCTTGCATTCCTGTCTGGTTAAAGTTTCCAGCGGATTATTGATTGTTGTTTTTCTCACCGCAGGAGAAAATCTTGGAGAGAATCGTCGCGGTGAAGACCAAAGTTGACAGTTTTCAGACCAACATCAACAAGTAAGCTGGATACGAAGGTTTAATGAAACACTTGGAGGCTGCGTCTCCTGAATATTCCAAAATCTGAAAACGTATCATTTAGACCAGAGATCTTCAACAGCAGAGCTGCAGCAGGGGAGTCCCCAAACTGACGTCCAAAATTTAAAATGTCCCAAAATACATCCTACTAAACGTCTAATAAGCAAAAATAAATGTCAATTGTTGTATTAATGTTAAGTTGTGATGTAGAAATGCCAACCTAGAATTACAATATGTTCAATTGTTGACAGATTCTTGAATCAAAATATTATGAAATTAATATTTTAATTGCTTAGCGTTGTATACATACGTCATTAGTTTAATAAGGAACACAGTTTTATATGATATGTAATAGGGGGTCCCTCCACCGGGTCTCTATAGGCCTTGGGGGTCCTTGCCCTGAAAACGTTGAAGACCCCTGATTTAGATGGTAATTTTGGTGGCAGATTTTCATTTTGAAACCCTTTCTGTTGAAATCCTTTAGGTACTTTTCAGAGAGGGGAGATGCTGTTGGAAAAGCTTCCAAAGAGACTCACGTGGTGAGTTTTATTCACAGTGATTTTCTACCTTTTCTTAGTGGCGATTCATTTCAGGAAAAATAAATGTATTCACCCCCACTACTAAAGTGCCTTTAAACTCCTCTCTGATCGTATAGAAGTCTATGAGAAAATGAGCCCATTCTCTCTTGATGTCTCAGTAAACATGAGTTTATAGTTTATCTATTTTTAAAACGCTGGTTTTCTGAATGGAGTCTGGTTGATGGTGCTAGGCTACGCTAACATTGTAGCTGCTCCATCAACACTCCAAATAAGGTCATCTAGACATAAATACAGCAGAGACCTTGTTGTTTGGACCACAGACAGTCTCTGGTTCCTCCACATAGTCTGGTCTGGTCTCTGGACTCATGTGAGCTACTATCTAGACCTCTGGGGGACCACAGACAGTCTCTGGTTCCTCCACATGGTCTGGTCTGGTCTCTGGACTAATGTGAGCTACTATCTAGACCTCTGGGGGACCACAGACAGTCTCTGGTTCCTCCACATAGTCTGGTCTGGTCTCTGGACTAATGTGAGCTACTATCTAGACCTCTGGGGGACCACAGACAGTCTCTGGTTCCTCCACATGGTCTGGTCTGGTCTCTGGACTAATGTGAGCTCCTATCTAGACCTCTGGGGGACCACAGACAGTCTCTGGTTCCTCCACATAGTTTTTGAATGCTTTAAACTAGATCTGACCCCGTTAAAGCTTTGATCAAGTTGTTGGAAACCTCTGACTGGCCTCCTTCTGCCTGCAGATGGACTACCGGTCGCTGGTCCACGAGAAGGACGAGGCCATCTACTCTGAGATCCGAGTCATCGTCCTCGACATTCGCGGCTTCTACGTAAGACGGACTGATCTCAGAAGTATTTACCACCATGCTGTCGAAGAAGAAGAATATTTAAATGTGTGTTTTTCTGTATTGTGTGTGTGTGTGTGTGTGTGTGTGTGTGTGTGTGTGTGTGTTCTCGGTAGGCCGAGCTTTACGACATCATCAACAAGAATCTGGAGAAGGTGACCAATCCCAAAGGAGAGGAGAAACCTTCCATGTACTGAAGCCGGTGTTCAGGACGGACGGATTCACCGCCGGTCGACTCTCTCTCCTTTATCTCCTCAGAAATAACTGGATTGAAGTTATCAATCTCACCTGTTGTTTGATGACACTTTTTACCGACACTTGCACTAAATTTAAGTTGTACACCTGTGGGTTTAATAAAAAAATGAATTAACAAAAACTTGTTTTGTTTTTTTTCCCCAACTGTGTGATTCTTATTCATTTGTTAGAAAAAGAAAACCCTTACACCTTTTACTTTATATTTAACAAGTTCAGTTCTACAACTAAGCAGAAGTTTCACTGGTGTGAAAAAAGTATTTTTTAAAGTTACGAGGAACGATGGCGCCCCCCTGTGGACAAAAGCAGCAGTTTTTATGAGCGCCAGAGTCCCTTTTAGAAAACCTCTCATTTTACCACAGCTGTACGAGACTCATTGCATTTCTGCAGACCTGACGTCGTGACGTCAAACACGGGGTTACCAGGGAAACGCCAGGATGTAAAAAAGGTAAACAAAGAGGACGGCACATGGGTGTTCAGCCTGGTCTATTACATTTACATAGAAACATAAAATATGTAAGTGGAGGTTATATTACACATCTGGTTAATTCATCAACCTTTTATTTTTATTTAGATTTTTGTTGTTTACAAAAAAGTAAATAGATTAGTAAAGAATAACCTGAGCACCTGGAAGAAATCAGGCAGTAAAACAAAAACCCACATTTAACAGTGTTGAGTTGTTTTTGTCTTCCGGGCAACATGAGGGTAACCTGGTATTTCTACCATTTCAAGTCCCGAAGGTTCAGGGTTTAAGGGTAAATTAAACTTTCCAATAAAAGATATTGGTATTGGCCCCAATGGTGCAACATTGGCAGGGATATAAAGTTAGGATTTTTTTTTCATGCTGGATAAAGATAAAGATTCATGTCTAACAGGGTGTAACTTTTTCTATGACTTCCTGTCAGTTCTTCGAGGGATGACAGAAACTGTCCGACAAGTTGTCAATAGAGCCTTGCCACTTTGAGTACATGGTATTTGTGAAATGTAAATTCTATATTCCTGCGAGGAGTTGTATTTTACTTAATTGTTCTCTTTTGAGCACCTGGAAACGTGATATATAAAACTTATGTATTATTATTAATAGAGCATATTATACTTTATTATCAGAAATATGAGGAAGAAAGAAGGCATTTGATTCAAAACCTCACATAAAAGTACAGTGTGATCTTATAGATATTCTAGAAAAATACTCAAGAAATTAGTGTTATCGAGTACTATATATATAGTTTCAGTATCTTGGACAAATTAATATTTTTAAGAAGATAAGAGTTTAGTTATTGATTTTATTTATCATTTATTCTTGTATTTATTTATAATATTCTACATTAGACATTCTGATCCACACTCCATACCAGCTGGTGGCGCTAATGCACCTCGACCTCAAAGAAGAAGAACATCTCCACAACGAGCCGAACGTCACGGTGCTTCGTAATTGTACGCCGTTGTCGGGGGGAAGAAAATGGCGGACGTAAGGTTCGCTGCTACATACGTATCCTGTTCGTAGGTTACAGATTACAGTTATGTACACAAGCAACAGCTAATACTTGTTGCGCTGTTAAAGAATAAAGAATTACGTACCGTCCATTTCTGAATCTGTCCTCTTCTCCCTGGCATTGTTGAAATGTTCTAGTGGAAACCCGCCGGATAATTCCCGGGTTTCCCTCTTCATAATTAGACTTCAGAGGGTGTCCAATTGCAATATCCAGTCGACCACTCACATTTTCCATAATTACGATACCACATAAAAGATAACCGGCAGGTAAAATGTAGCTTTGAATGTGGGGCTAGGCTAACGGCTTCCCTCGGCTAGGCTAACTGACGTAGAAGCAAACGTTAAAATAGTATATCATTCATTTTCCTTCAATTAAGTATTTTATCACAACAGAGCTACTATTTATATTCCATTATTTTAATTTAATTGGTTTGTATTTTACTATGAATATTTACTTTCTTTATTTTTCTACAACAGACTACAACTATTAATATTTAATTATTTTCATTTTATTTAATTGTTTTGAATTTTACTATGTATATTTATTTTCTTTCTTTCTTTCTTTTCAACAGAGCTACTATTAACATATTATTTCATTGTATTTAATTGTTTTGTATTTTATGTATATATTTTTTTCTTTCTATGCTGAAGGGACGTGTAGGCACTTCCTGTTTTCCGGATAACTTCCGGTGTTCTTCGCGCTCATTCCTGCTAGCTTGTCGCGCGGATGAAGTGGTTGGTCCCCGGCGCAGCATCCAGCCTTCACACCGGACGGTGAGCCCGCTGAGTGAGGGAGCAGAACCGCCGTCTCACTGCTTTTTTTCACCCCCGCATTTTGTTTTACGCTGTTGCCGGTTAAAGAGTGGCTCCGTGGGGACATTTGGGACTCTCGTTCTGGACAACATCT
Source organism: Eutrigla gurnardus (assembly GCF_963514095.1). Lineage (NCBI taxonomy): Eukaryota > Metazoa > Chordata > Actinopteri > Perciformes > Triglidae > Eutrigla > Eutrigla gurnardus. The sequence continues at coordinate 1,239,962 of NC_139929.1, read as the reverse complement.
AACTCACATCCGTCGTACAAGTGGAAATTAGCCGCCGGGGACAGAGGAGGTTTGGAGGATGAACCCGCAGTGTGCCCGCTGTGGGAAGATCGTCTACCCGACGGAGAAAGTCAGCTGCCTGGACAAGGTGAGCACTTTTATTCGTACACAATTATCCGCTTTATTCTGCGCATTATGTGTCTGATAACAACTTGTTTATTCAAGTTATTTATTGTCTTATGTACAGTTAATGTACAGTCGTTGGCAGTGGAAATCTTAGATCTCAGGCTCCCTCCAACAATACTCATTAAATATGTAAAATAAAATCATTTATGTAAAAAGAGGAGAAACTAGAGCCAGTATAAACATGTAAAATGACATTATATGAAGGTAAAGTGACAATATATTAATGTAAAGTGCCAGTATATAAATGTAACGTGACAGTATATGAAGGTAAAGTGACAATATATTAATGTAAAGTGCCAGTATATAAATGTAACGTGACAGTATATGAAGGCAAAGTGACAGTATATGAATGTAACGTGACTGTATATGAAGGCAAAGTGACACTTTAAGAAGGTAAAGTGACAGTATATACATTTAAAGTGACAGTATATACATTTTAATTGAGAGTATATAAAATTAAAGCGACAGTATATGAAGGTAAATTGACAGTATATTAAGGTAAAGTGACAGTATATACATTTTAATTGAGAGTATATAAAATTAAAGCGACAGTATATGAAGGTAAAGTGACAGTATATACATTTTAAGTGACAGTTTATGAAGGTAAATTGACAGTATATTAATTTAAAGTGACAGTTTATGAAGGTAAAGTGACAGAATATACGTTTAAAGTGACAGTATACATTTTAAGTGACAGTTAGGTAAAGTGACAGTATATGAAGGTAAGGTGATAGTATATGAATGTAAATATTTCTGTATTTCTTGATAAACATCTTTGTAATGCCCGTTAGTAAGCGTTGCCTTTTTGTGTTTGCATGGCAACACCTCCCTACTAGTGTGTTGCGTAACGGAGATGAATAATGAATTCATCCACGCCGGCCTCACTCATCCACTGTCTGTCTGACGAGGCGTCGGATGACACGGCAGCATGTAGGCACACGATATCAACTCCCACCTTTCATAATAAAAGACTCTGATATCAACTCCCACCTTTCATAATAAAAGACTCTGATATCAGCTCCCACCTTTCATAATAAAAGACTCTGATATCAGCTCCCACCTTTCATAATAAAAGACTCTGATATCAGCTCCCACCTTTCATAATAAAAGACTCTGATATCAGCTCCCACCTTTCAAAGTAAAAGACTTCGATATCAGCTCCCACCTTTCATAATAAAAGACTCTGATATCAGCTCCCACCTTTCATAATAAAAGACTCTGATATCAGCTCCCACCTTTCATAATAAAAGACTCTGATATCAGCTCCCACCTTTCAAAGTAAAAGACTTCGATATCAGCTCCCACCTTTCATAATAAAAGACTCTGATATCAGCTCCCACCTTTCATAATAAAAGACTCTGATATCAGCTCCCACCTTTCATAATAAAAGACTCTGATATCAGCTCCCACCTTTCATAATAAAAGACTCTGATATCAGCTCCCACCTTTCATAATAAAAGACTCCCGTTTCAACGGAGCTGCAGAAAATATACATTTGTCGAGTTTGTGAAGGTGAAGAAAGAATATCCGTGGACCAGATTTACTTCGCTTACCTTGGTTGAAGAGAGAGTGGACAATGTGAGAGGCAGTGATTTAGAGAGGAGGAGGACGTGACAGAAGGAAAGAAAGGATATTAATAATGCAAACAAAAGTCTTTTTAACCACAAAGACATAAAACCACAATTTCAAGCCAGAATAAATGCTGATATGGTTTTATTTTTCCAGGTTTTTTTCCAATGAAAGATTTCCAGACGGATCTGTTTTGTGTCAGTTACAACCAGCTAAAAACCTCAAACTCGCTTTTAGGGAAAACATTTACTAAACTTTAGGATGTACACAGCCTCATCTGGTGTTGTCAGAAATGTTCAGTATGAATACATAGCGATGCTGGATATATTTGAAATGCCTGATATTTATCTTTTAATTACTTCTCAAATCCAATATTGGTCTGTGTGTATGTGTGTGTGTGTGTGTGTGTGTGTGTGTGTGTGTTGTCTCCAGAACTGGCATAAAGGATGTTTCCACTGCGAGGTTTGTAAAATGACCCTGAACATGAAGAACTACAAAGGCTACGACAAGAAACCCTACTGCAACGCGTGAGTCCTCATCTCTCTCTCTCTCTCTCTTTCTCCATACATATATATATATATATATACAGTATATATATATATATATATACACACACACACAGTATGAAACACATCACGTATCCCCTCAGATCGTGGACACCGTGATTGTGGATCTCCATCGTAATCTCATTGAAAGTGTTCCCATGTGATATTGATGAGTTTTCTCAGCGTGAGCTCCGTCCTCCAGCTCTGCTGTGTTATTATCTGCATCTGTTTCCAGCTTGCAGGCTGCTCATATCTGTGTGGCGACCCTTTAAGTGTTTTTAATAGCAGCGATGGTGGTTTAGGGTGTGCGAGCCCAGCCCTGCTTCACGCTCGCCGCCTGCTGGTTCTGTTTTCCGCCCTGAGTCTAGTTTGCACGAGGCCCTCATACACAGCAGCGACAGTTTAATGGATGTTGGTCGTAAGTTATACCTTGTGCTGGTATCTTAGAGCCACAGAAAGGGAAGGCTGTGGTTTTGACCTTTGGCCTTGTCACTCTTGGTTGCTTGTAATGCTGATGACTGCCATGGGAACTTTTATTTCAGAGAGAAATATATAAACGGCGAGAGACAAATAATTTTTTTGTCTCTCGCTGAAATTGTGCTATGAACTACACACATGTTTAAAAGATAATTTTGTCGCTGCTTTATTATTTATGTCTTGATCAGGCGTTCCCAAACATTACCATGCCACAGACCCCCATATACAGGGTTGGTACGGTGCTGGAAATCCTTGAAAACACTGGCATTTTAGTGTGGTGTTTTCAAGGTTTGAAAAGTGCTTGGATGTAGAATAAAGGTCTTGAAATGTGTGTTGTATGCGATGACATCTATGATAGAACAGAGAAAAGAAGATCTCCATATCTGAGGGACTGAAAACAGCATTTTCTGACATTTCTTTATGAAAAATGACTTTTGATGATGAACAGATGATGAAAATAGTTGGTGATTATATTTCTGTGGATCTGTTAGTGGAATTAGTTTTCCTTTCATTTGTGGTCCTTCTGTAAAAAGCTGTCTCCAAACATCATGTTGGTTGTTTAGAGGACAATAACATCTCATTTAATGTGATGAACAAGTGACATAATAAGTAGACTGAATACTGACCATTGGATTGGTACAAAGATGGAGTTTACCACAGCTGATAGGACAGCATGAGAGTGAAGGGGGGGGGGCTATCTGCGCCCCTGTGTGAGATGTTTAGTTTGAATTAATTTTGCCCTCATGCTAATGAGTAATAATCAGAGCTGCTTGTGTAACGCTGCACACCAGCTGCTCCTGTGAACACGAAGACGACTGACATCTCAAAGAGGACGCTCGTTGCGTAAAACAAACACGTTAACGTGCTTTTTACG
>NC_139929.1:1211332-1231332 GCF_963514095.1 Eutrigla gurnardus | reverse complement strand
TGTGTTGTTGTGGTTCAAAGAAGTGGATGTGACATGATCATGTGACCTGGTGGTGTGTGAGGATGTCTGATTCACTGCCAAAGCAGCTGCTGACATTAGTTCAAAATCACTAATAATATATTTATTTTATATATATACAAAAATAAATATAGGAAAAATCATCACTAGTGATATATGATGTGTGTGTGCAGTCTCGTTGTTTGGGAACGTGTTTTAGGATCCAGATGCCCCGGTAGTGGTCTGCGAGGGCCGTGACTCTGGTTGAAGAACACCAAGGGAAACCGGAGACGTGGGGTTTTCATGCTTCCACGTGTGGGATCTGGCTGCTTAGCTCGTGGCATTAGCGGAGGTTTAATCTGCTTTGTAGTGAGAACAAATCACCGTGAGAGCAGAATACCAGAGCATGTATCTGAGTCATGCCTCACAGCCTTACGTAACTCCGTTCTGATGGACTCCAGCAGCACCGCTGCACGGCTCAGCGGGCTGCAGCGTTTCCTCCGAAGGTTGAAGTGAACAGCAAGCTGGAGCCGAGAGACAGAAATATGACTGTTGTTGTTGGGGTTGTTGTGGGCTGTAAATCTGTTTGGCAACATCAAATAACCAATAGTTGCTCAGGTAAAATTCTGTTTTAGATGCTTTGAGATTCTCCTGTTCTCTTGTTAAATGAAACCTGTGTTCAGTATATATGGAAGTGTTGTATGTTGTACAGTTCCTGTCTGAATGCTAAACAGGAACTCAAGATGGAAAATCCACCTTCAGACACTCTCTGGAACAAACTGACGTGGCATCATCTTTATTTCTGCTATCTATATTGCGATATGGAAAACTAACCCTAACCATTTTAAGTTAAATGTGTTAATTTGATGCAGAGCTGAGAGCTACATTCAGAGTCTAGATGTATAGACACTTTAGAAACGGAAAAACGACGGTTTCTCTGTGTTTTTCCTCTCCGGAGCTCTAGAATGAAGCTCTTTCATTTGGAGGCGCCCCAAACAAAATCATTCATGTGTCTAAATTATGTTTAAGATTAAATTTTCTTGAGCATTTTCGTAAATATTGCAACACGTAAATATGTGTTAAATGTGGATGTCTTCGGGTGTGGAGGGTGAACATTCCTTTTGTCCGTCTCCGTCTCGCTCTGCTGCAGGTGAAGTACAAGAAGGACTTCGAGGAGAGTAAAGGCCGAGGCTTCAGCATCGTGTCCGACACTCCGGAGATGCAAAGACTCAGAAAGACTCAGGAGCAGATCAGTATTGTATGTATACACACACACACACACACACACACACACACACACACACACACACACACACACACACACACACACACACTATGTTTGTGTTTGTATGCAAGTGAAATGTGTGTGAAAGAGAGGGGGTGCACTTTGGTCAGTGAGCTCAATCACACACACACACACAAACACTCACACACACACACACACACACACCATCAGGCCATCTAGTGTTGATGACATCAGCTGTTTGAAGAGGAGCTTCTCCTTCTGGACCAGTGGGAGTAAGTGACCACGATTCTTTATTTTAAGTCATTTAAAGGTGTGATGTTTGTGATTAAGTTAACCCGTTGGATCTGTGTGTGTGTGTGTGTGTGTGTGTGTGTGTAGAGATGACCCAGTGACCCCCAGCTGACCTGCTTTACACTACGTTAAGTCTACAGTCACACATCAGCCTTCGGGGGGCAATTTGGGATTCAGAATGTTGCCCGAGGGCACATGGGCTGCTGCGGAGGGAATTGAACTGCTGATCTTCGGATTGAAGGGCGACCCGCTCTACCTCTGAGCCACAAACAACAAGGTAGGGAGTGTTTTCCCTGTAGATTTGATCTCTTTCTCTTTTTCACAAAAAAAAAAAAACAGTTTTCAAACGTTTTCATTGCTGCAACACTTACATTTCCCCTCTGACAAATCAACCAAGAAGCAAAAAAACACTGAAATCTGTGCAAAAACAAGGCTTGCTTCAAGGCATGAACAGGTAGCGAAGTGGCTAAACATCAAGGGAATTGTAGTCCTGCCTGTGACGGACTACAAGTGACAGAGTGTCTATAATGAAGAGACCGTTGAGGAGCACTAAATAGCACATTGACCGTACACAAGACAGAAAATGAGATGCAACAATACAGATGAATGCATCAAACGGAGTCTGTTGTGGTTTATTCAGAGAAAAACACTCGTTTTATTTCATCTCGATGCAGCAAACCCTCGAGAACGATGGAACTCACTTCAAACAGCATCGGCTCTCCTTTTATTCTCCTGTCATTCTCACCTCCCTCCTCTCTGTTTTGGTTTTCCTCCCCCTCCTCCCCCCTCCTCCCCCTCCTCCCCCTCTGTCTACCTGACCGAGTGATCGCATTATTCCGCCGTGTTAATACGACCACTTTAATTAATACACACACATTCTATCTCTCTCTCTCTCTCTCTCTAAAGTGCCGTGGCATTCAACAGCCCACACGTTATTTTATTACTCTGCTCTTCTCAAGGCTGACTCGGAGCTGATGCAAGAGGAGGTGGGAGGAGGAGGAGGTGGGAGGAGGAGGAGGGTCGTAGGAGGAAGGTGTGAGGCCGGATCGAAGACGAGGGTTTTTACGTTTGCTTGAAGATGAATCTTCCTCGTAGTGAAACCAAAAGCAGCAGATAAATATATGGGGTTTAAATATGTGGCCAAATGAGATGTTTAATAATGTGTTCCCCTTAAATTTGAAAAGCCATTAAAGGTCAAATGTGACTTTACGGGATTAAAGATACAAGAAAAAGGAAACTTTGGATATTCTCTGAGATTCAAGTTTTCCAATCGATTTGTTGTTTTCTTCTCAACGTCTCTTCAAAGTCTCGACGCTGATGAATCGATAACCTGTTGATTCTGGGCTGCAGTCACCAGTATCTGCTTTATTGATAAATCCGATTTGCAAATCTGATCGGGACATCCAACCCTCTGAAGGTTGTGTAAGGAAGCCATGTGGCTTAACAACATTTCAGAGACTATTGAGCTTTTTTCTGTTTTTCTTGTTAATTTATTTAGGCTAAAAGAACATCTAAATAGTTTTTGTCTTTTACCACTTTAAACTCAGAGAATATTCATGATTTTTTCCCTCATAAATGCAAAACTTTGATTTCAGAGATTTTTCTCTGAATATTACCCCATTCCCCTGCTCCGTTTTTATTTACTTATTTATTTGACCTTTAGTGGCCCTAATATACCATTGTACTATGTTCAATTATAAACATCAAAATCAATTCAGACCGCAAATCTCTCTCTTACTTTACGAAGTAATTCAGTAGGAAAACTGAAATCTCAGTGTGTGTTTTTTCCTGCCGTTACGGTAAACCTGGTTCACATCAGGACGAGATCACAGGGATTTCTCCCAGGAAAAGCTTTGTGTGTTTCTGAATGCATTAGTGAGATCTGAGGGAGAGACAAAGAAAACTGCGTCTCCAGAAATGTGTCTTTGAGAAGAGACGGTTTTATTCCCCGGAGACGCCTGTTTACTGGGAATCTGGGTGTTTTTACAAACACATGAAAAATACAGGACAATAACTTCTCATTTAATGTGATGAACAAGTGACATAATAAGTAGACTGAATACTGATGATTGGATTGATACAAATATGGAGTTTACCACAGCTGGAAGGTGCTGGAAAAGCATGGAAATGCACCTTGAAATGATTGGAAAGTGCTTGAATGTGACTTTGGAGAAGGGGGAGGAACCCTGAACATAAGACCACCAACACCCGATGCGGTCTGTTAAGGCAGTTTCTTTCTCGCTCCTGCACACGCTTTGTGTGAAGAATGCTCATGGTTTTTTAATGAATGACGATATTTATTCTATTTCTTTATTTGAGGTCTTAATGTGTTTATGGATGAGACGTATGACGTCATTATGCAGACGATGCAGCGCTACTGGTGATAAATACATTTCTTGTTGTTGTTGTTGTGTGGCAGCAGATGGTCGTTCTGCTCCGCTCCGTCTTTTATCGGGTCGGCGTCCTGTTTACCTCGGCCGCCATCTGACACTCCGATCACACTGCCAGACTACCTGCTGCCTCTGAGCCACTCCAACCCTGAACCCCCGTCTGAGTATCTGGACCCGTAGGAACCTCTTAAAATAATCATTGTTTACAGATTCATATTTTAATTCTATTTTATCACAATTTCTCAACATATTAAACAAACAGGAAGATTTATATCTGCTCAATAAAGGTTGATTTCGTGTTAAGGTTGTTTTTTGGACATATTTTAAAATTTGGAGGAAATAAAGTTTGGGATCAAATCATTTCGGGGGACCCCCTGCAGTAACACTGCGGACCCTCTAGGGGTCCCGGACCCCCATTGAAGATCTCTGTAAGTAACAAAAATCAGCTTCCTATATAGTACCGATAATAACTGTTACATAAAATGAGATTAATAACTATTACATAATGAGATGAACATTTATTGAGAGGAAATCCAGGTGTTGCAGCAGCAGAAATAAATAGAATAAGAATAGAGGTAAGAATAGAATCTATAAAAGAGCATTCCTTCCAGCTTACGATATTTACTGAACTCACCTTCAAGCCCTCAACACACACACACACACACACACACACACACACACACACACACACACACACACACACACACACAATGTACCCAACACTGGCACTGTGGTTGGGATGAAGGGCACGGCGGCGATAAGGTTTCGAGTAGAGGGCTAAATGTGGAAGTCAAAAAGCGATAAGAAGAACCCGACGAACCGGCAACCAGAAGACAGTCAGACTTCACACGGTTGAGATCAGAAGTCCAGTTTATTACGAGGTCAAACCCTGAGACGCCGAAAGGTCGAAGGAGACTCTGAGCCGAAGAAGAAGAAGAAGAAGAAGAGAGAGTGACCAACAACGTTTAAGGAGCTGAGAAAACAGTGATATTCAGAGAAGTTTGAAAGCTGAGGGCTGATCCAAACACCGGAGGACAAGGTGAGTGTGGCGGTCAGGAGGCTGATTGTGAGAACGGGATGCTGGGAAAGAGTTTAAAAACCTTCTTCAAAGAAGCTTCTGGGCTGAAGACTATGAAGAGGAGGCGACATCCAGAGGGGATTTCTGTCTGAACACGCGTGGACGCCACATCGTCGGTCACTGTTACTAACAGGGAAGGTAGATTGGTCGAAGCGTCGGTCCAGAGAAATGACCTGGTGGCCCGTCGCTGTGAACGCAGCATGAGGAATCAAACTGATGAGGTGACCTTGACGGTCGTAATATAAAGGGTCACGATGGGAGAGTTGATCCGTGAGGGGAAGCCCTACTTTCCGGAGTGCACCATGATTTCCCAATGATTCTATTCATACTCCTTCAACAACAACATCAACTAAACAGCTGGGCAGCATTTAGCCTCCGTAACTTGGTTTTAACCACAGCAACAGAAAACAGCTGTCTGCGGCTCGCAGCTCTCTCCCTCTCTCTCTCCCTCTCTCTCTCTCGCTCTCTCTCTCTCTCTCTCTCACGTTTCATCTTTGTCAACAAAAACAAATGGAAAGTTAAATTAGGGCCGAAACTTGTGTTTACAACCACAAAAGGCGAGCACGCTACGAAACCACACTACGTGACCTCTCCGCTCAGGCCCGACCCCTCCTAAGGATGAGGCCTTCAGGTGACCACGGAAATCTAGGTTTCCAGTGCAGCGCCGGGTTTATAAGAAAATACTTCTAAACCCGTCTGCAGGGCTCAGAAACTGTTGTTGTTGTTGTTTACGTTGCTTCTTACCTCGTCTTTATTAGTTACTTCATGAAGTTTCCTTATCTGTCCTCAGAGGAGGCTGACATGGAGGAAGAGGAGGCCCCAGCTGCTCCGCTGTGTGTCGGGGAGGTGACGGAGGTCATGATGGTGGAGGCAGAGGAAGAAGAGTGTATCCGGGAGATCGCCGTGACGACGGTGACCACGAGAAGAACGGATGTAGAGGAGGAGGAAGAGGAGTCTCCAGCTGCTCCGCTGTGTGTCGGGGAGGTGACGGAGGTCATGACGGTGGAGGCAGAGGAAGAAAAGTGTATCCGGGAGATCGCCGTGACGACGGTGACCACGAGAAGAACGGACATGGAGGAGGAAGAGGAGGCTCCAGCTGCTCCGCTGTGTGTCGGGGAGGTGATGGAGGTCATGATGGTGGAGGCAGAGGAAGAAGAGTGTATTCGGGAGATCGCCGTGACGACGGTGACCACGCGAAGGACGGATGTAGAGGTGGAGGAGGAGGCTGGGACCGACGGACTAACGGAGGGAGGAGAAGAGGAGCACGGAGAGGAAGAGGAGGGTCAGGCAAAGAAGCTGCTGGGAGCTTGGGAATCAGAGGTGAGGACTTACAAATTATACATTATGTTTTCATATAAATATAAATTTAGATTTTAGAGGGAATGAACATGAAAAAGCAGCAAACGCCCCGAGGCTCCATCAGAGCTGAAGTGGACCAGAAACAGAACTGAGTCCAGTTTCTGTTGCTCCACTTTTTGATCCACTTCAAGAGGACTTGAGGAGGTCTCTGCAGGCACCCTTGTCACCAATCTGGATGTCCTGGTCTCTACATGTCCATTTCCAGTTTCTAAAGTTTCCAGTCAGGATGCTTTCTAGGAACCGTAAAAGAAAAGGAAAACTCATAATTCAGCAGGTTTCCTGCAGATCTTGATGAAATGATTAAATGTGAGGAAGAACGGTAATTAATCTGTTATCTCTGATTTGGACTAGATGTTCCAGCTTGCGTGATACCTTTTTGGAGAAGTTTTAAGAATGCAATGATGTCTGACTCAGCTTTTTAAATTTAATTGGAGCTTTAATTGCTCACCTGTGGATTTAAAATCTATTCTTTTCCATGTTCCTAACAAATATGATTAAATATAATTTGTGTGCTTATGTAAAACCGGCGGAAGCCGGCAGGCATATGAACTGAAGTTTTAATGATCTAATTCCCCTGTTAAACAGGACTTTAGTTTCCTGTGACTGTGCCTTTGTGTTGACCTTGGCGTGGAGTGTTTCTGTGCGGCTCAGAGAGGATTAGTGGAACCACGGATGGAAATGTGTCGTTGTTAGCCTTTTGATGGTTAAAGCCTGTTATTTTCTAGTTATTTTCTGTTGCTGTGAAATCATCTTCAAACAACCATATTTATTCAAGTTTCTCTCCAAGAACTAAATGTGATTCTGATACCTGATATGGGGAGTGTATTTTAAATATTCAGAATGAGAATATCGTGCTTCCAGGCCTCCTCCGACGTGAAGCCTCCTCGCCCAGACCCGGCCTTCAACAGGAGGTGCAGCCTGCTCCTCAGCGATGTGAGGCCATGCAGTTAGCTGTCTGTCTGCCTGTCTGTCTGCCTGACTGTGTGTGTGTCTGTCTGTGTGTGTGTGTGTGTGTCTGTCTGACTGACTGTCTGTCTGTCTGTCTGTCTGTGTGTGTGTCTGTCTGTCTGTGTGTGTGTTTGTGTGTGTGTCTGTCTGTCTGACTGTCTGTCTGTCTGTGTGTGTGTGTGTGTGTGTGTGTGTGTGTGTGTGTCTGTCTGTCTGACTGTGTGTGTGTTTGTGTGTGTGTGTGTGTGTGTGTGTGTCTGTCTGTGTGTCTGTCTGTGTGTCTGTCTGTGTGTGTGTGTCTGTCTGTCTGTCTGTCTGACTGTCTGTCTGTCTGTGTGTGTGTGTGTGTGTGTGTGTGTGTGTGTGTGTCTGTCTGTCTGTCTGTCTGTCTGTCTGTGTGTCTGTCTGTCTGTCTGCCTGCCTGTCTGTCTGCCTGCCTGTCTGACCTCGGGGATCATAGGTGGGATCACTCACCACCATCCTAAAGCCAGTTTAGAGATGTTGCTGTTACCATGGTAACTGAGAGAGAGAGAGAGAGAGAGAGAGAGAGAGAGAGAGAGAGAGAGAGAGAGAGCCCACTATAACCAGTGGTGGAAAGTACTTTTACTTAAATACTGTACTTAAGTATAAACGAGCAGCCAGAACATAACAATAATAATAATTATAATAATCTGTTTATTCATCACTATTAATAACATAATAATGTAGAGATAATAATGAGAAGCAGGACGTCAACATATCTGTATAATACTTCATTACTTTCATGACTTTTACGTGTACTTATACATCGTGGTGATGTACTGGAGTTAAAGATCGGAGTACTTGTGACTATAATAAAGAATGTATGATGTGCATGAGGATATGTGTGATGTCTGGTGAACCTTTAGTGTTCGTGTTGACGCTTGGAGAGCGATCTCATACTGACTGCTGATTCAACTGTACACACACACACACACACACACACACACACACACACACACACACACACACACACACACACACACACGTGTCCTCCTGCAGGTGAAGTACAAGGAGGACTTTGAGAAGATGAGGGGTCAGAGTCTGTTTGTTCCTGGAGCCGAACTCATCCACGCCAAAAACATCAGCGCCGTCATATCTGAGGTCTGCACGTCACAGTTCTATTTTTATTCTTGTGCATATTTATTGTATTGTACATATTATTTTTTTTACACATTTCTAATTTCAATTTGTTTTCCATATTTATTGATGTTGCAGATTGTAGGATACATATGTTTTACACATTTCTTATTTCTATTTTTCCATAATGTTTTTGTTTTTTTAATTTCATATTCCTATTTTTATTTATTCCTATTTATTTTTGTTATATATTGTATACTTTTAAAACAAATATTCCTATTTTACATAATTTTTATTTATATTGTAGTATCTGTTTTTTATTTCTTATTTCTAATTTTCCAGATTTAGATTTAGTGTGGTACACACACACACACACACACACACACACACACACACACACACACACACACACACCCTGTTTGTATTGATCCTGCGTTGTGATCAGTTTTGTGTCGCTGCTTCAGTCCAAGTACAAGGAGGAGGGCAGGAAGGAGGCCTCCATGTCTCTGTACTCCGTCCTGCCGGACACTCCTGAGACTCAGCACGCCAGAGAGGCTTCGGAGCTGCAGAGTGAGGTAGCTACACGTCGCCATGCCAACACGAGGTCACCAACTGGATGAGATACACCTGAAGTCGTGGTCACGTGACCGCAGCATGACCACGTCCCATTTATCTGCGTTTCAGATCAAATACAAAGGAAACGTGAAGGCGGAGATTTCCTCGTCTCTTTACTCTCTGCTGCCGGAAACCACGGAGACGCAGTTTGTCAAAGAGCTGACGGAGATGCAGAGCGAGGTCAGACGTGATGGAGGGATGATGGATGGATGGATGGACGAGTTGTGGCGAATGAGGGATGGATTTGTTGAATTCCGTGTCTGCTCCTCAGAACAAGTACAAGGAGGAAGGCAGGAAGGAGATGAGCAGCAGTTTGTACTCCCAGATGCCCCAGACCTCGGAGACGCAGCTGGCCAAAGCCGTCCACGAGTTTCAGAGCGAGGTCAGAACACACACACCTGGAGAGACGAGGTTCTACCTGGACAGGAAGTAACAGGAGCAGTCCACCTCGGGAACACGGGAGGCTGAAACGTTGTTTGTTCCGTTTCAGAAAAAGTACAAAGAAGACGGGAAGAGAAAGGCCTCCATCTCTCTCTACTCCCAACTCCCTGAAACCCCGGAGATCCAACACGCTCTGGAGATGTCACAGCTGCACAGTGAGGTACATTCCCGGGGTTGATGGGAAATGTGGTATCACACTCTATATATTGAAAACATATTGCCATGGACTATAAGTAATAAATAATTCTAATAATAATAATAATTCTCTCTGTCTCTCAGGTGAATTATCGCCCTAAGGTGCTGGTTAAAGGCGCTCCCTCGCCTCTTTACTCCCAGCTGCCCGACACCACGGAGATCCAGTTTGCCAGGGAGATGACGGAGCTGCACAGTGAGGTACGGTAGAGGTCAGAGGTCATTCCAGCGCTTTCACGTGGAGAGTTTATTTAATTCGGTGTTCCGAGGTCATTCTTACTCTATTAATATCATAAAAATGGATTGTAAATAAATAACTGTTGACGGGTGTTTTTGTCTCCAGAGTAAATACAAGGAGGGCGGCAGAAGGAGCCTCTCTCAGAGTTTCTACTCCCAGCTACCAGAAACCACAGAGACTCAGTTCGCTAAAACCGTCACTGAGCTGCAGAGCGAGGTGAGACGGTCGTGGAGGACTGAACAGAGAAACCATGAAATCACTACTATCGCTGCTTTGTACATGTTGAAGGCCCAGATCCATCAGGAGACCGAACGCTGCCCTGTGTGGGTTCATGACATCATAATAGAATCCTTAACATCAATAACCAGATAAAAGGATGCAGAAATAACTCCATCATGATGGTGATCAGTAAAAAGTGCTGAGTCATGCTTTGTTAGGTCAGTCTGCAAGACCACAAGATAACTACTGTTAAAACGCTGGTTTTCTGAATGGAGTCTGGTTGATGGTGCTAGGCTACGCTAACGTTGTAGCTGCTCCATCAACACTCCAAATAAGGTCATCTAGACATAAATACAGCAGAGACCTTGTTGTTTGGACCACAGACAGTCTCTGGTTCCTCCACATAGTCTGGTCTGGTCTCTGGACTCATGTGAGCTACTATCTAGACCTCTGGGGGACCACAGACAGTCTCTGGTTCCTCCACCTAGTCTGGTCTGGTCTCTGGACTCATGTGAGCTACTATCTAGACCTCTGGGGGACCACAGACAGTCTCTGGTTCCTCCACAGAGTCTGGTCTGGTCTCTGGACTCATGTGATTTTATTTCCAGATGCGCTACAAGGAATCGGGTAAGAAAGGCGGGTCGTGTTTGTACTCTCTTCTCCCGGAGACGTTGGAGACGGCTCACGCTAAGGAAGTCTCCGAGCTGCTCAGCGAGGTCCGTCCTCCGTCATCACACCACAAACACGGAGCTCATAATATCTGGAGAACGCATTCGGTTTGTTGTCGACTCAGACAGGAAGTGACCTACTGACTCTAAATGATCGCAGGTGAAGTATAAAGAGGAGGGTAAGAAGGAGATGAGCATCAACCTGTACTCTCTGCTGCCGGAGACCATCGACACGCAGCACGCTAGAGAGGCCACCAGCCTGCAGAGTGAGGTACTCACACCAACACAACACAACACACACAACACAACACAACACTACACAACACCTACACAACACACACAACACCAACACCAGGATCTGTTAGTGGAATTAGTTTACCTTTCATTTGTGGTCCTTCTGTAAAAAGCTGTCTCCAAACATCATGTTGGTTGTTTAGAGGACAATAACATCTCATTTAATGTGATGAACAAGTGACATCATAAGTAGACTGAATACTGACCATTGGATTGATACAAATATGGAGTTTACCACAGCTGGAAGGGGCTGGAAAAGCATGGAAATGCACCTGGAAGTGCTTGGATAGTGCTTGAGGTTGACTTAGAGAAGGTGGAGGAACCCTGTGTTGAGTTCATCCCTCTTGTCTCCTGCAGGTGAAGTACAAGGAAGGTGTGAAGCAGAAGATCCAGACCAGCTTGTACGCTCGGCTGCCGGAGACCACGGAGACACAGCTGGCCAAGCAGCTGTCTGCGCTGCAGAGCCAGGTACGTGTCATCCAACTGATGCGTATCCCAAGATGCATTGTGTGCCGTTGACGAGTTAAATCAGCAGCTGGAGATGTTGCAGAATAAACTCTCTCAGCCTGAAATATATCATGATGATGATTCTCCATCAGAATATCAACTCTGTGCTCTTCTAGTGATGTTAACGGGAATCCTCTGAAGGATACAAATGTCTTTCTCAGTAGACCGTTCGGCCTTCATGGCCACAACTGATGCCTCACTAACGCTTCAGTTCTCCACGGCGGCGGCGGCGCCCTGGGGGAACGGCAGTGACACCACAGAAGAAGACAGAATAAATAATGGATTCAAAAAGCTCATTTTGAATCTTTAATATTGTCTTGATAGCTGACTAGTGGAGCTGCAGGGAAACTTTTACTAAGAAAACAACTCTGCCGCCATAAAGTAGTGTGTGTGTGTGTGTGTGTGTGTGTGTGTGTGTGTGTGTGTGTGTGTGCATGTAATACTGAAGTCTCTATATGACCTAGATAACCAAACAAAACCATCATTTTCTAAATAATTTCTGGTGCTCTGGAAATGCTGCAGCTTTTGTCCACAGGGGGCGCCAAAGTAAACACATGAAAGTTGCTTGTTGTAGCTAACGGCCATGGGACCTTGTTTCGCGGTGTGTTGGTGTCTGCAGGCGAAGTATAAAGAAGCCGGGAGGAAGGAGGTGAACAGCTGCCTGTACTCTCTGCTGCCTGAAACCCTGGAGACGCGGCACGCCAAGGAGACCGGCGAGCTGCTCAGCGAGGTAACGGAGACGGTCGTGGACGCGCTCGACCAATCAGAATGCCCCGATGGAGGTGACGCGTGTTTTCCTGATGTCTCCTCAGATTAAGTACAAGGAGAGCGGGAGGAAGGAGAGGTCCAGCTCCCTGTACGCCAGCCTGCCCGACACCTCGGAGACCAGCTTCGCCAGGGAGATGACGGACATGCAGAGCGAGGTACCGCCCCCAAACCTCACTCACACTCTTTAATGCTTTCAGAATATTTATGAACAGATGACACTGAAAATGAAAACGTCAGATTCACCTGAAATTAAAGGAATTGAGATATCGTGACACACATGGCTGTTATGAATGATGATATTAATATTAGATGTTTCTAAAATGAATATTAGCCAATAATATGCGTGTTAGATGCATTATTAATTATATAAGTCAAAAACAATTTTCACATGAAAAAGCAACTTTGTCAAATGGAAACAGCGGTGACGATGATTTTTTATTCGTGAATGGAAACTAAGTGAGAACAAGGAGGAGCTTTTTAAGATCTTCCTCGGCTCGTCACTTTTGATGTTTTTATCTGGAGTCGGGCATCACAAGTGATTATCATCAGAAAAGGATCAAAGAGGTTTTCTGTGCCGCTGACTTTAATTAGCATTTTAATAATGTTGTAGAGAAATGGTCCTGATGAGGCCTGGAGACCACGAAGAGAAAACTCCTAAAAATAGTGATGAAACACATAGAAGAGACTTTAATATGAAGGCAAAAGCATTAGCATTGCAGAAGTAAATTGTTGATTTGTCGTGTTTGGATTAGTTCCCCTCGAACCCCGTAGAAGTGTCCAGAGCACGGACCCTTAATCCACTTAGACTGCTGTCTCTAACAGATGAAGTACAAGGAGGACGGGATGAAGACCCTCTCACACAGCGTCTACTCTACGCTCCCAGAGACCGCCGACACTCAGTTCGCTAAAACCGTGTCGGAGCTGCAGAGCGAGGTGACCCAACGGTTATCATGTTAAACCTTCTATCCATGAAAACAGTTCCGTTTAACCAACCCGTTCACACGATATGATACAGATGATTGTTACGTCTCTAAATGTCTTGTAGATGAAGTACAAACGGGGACAGAAGGACGCCTCCACATCTCTGTACTCGACTCTCCCCGAGACTCTGGAGACGCTGCACGCCAAGGAGGCGTCAGAGCTGCAGAGCCAGGTAACACACACATCCATCCTCCATCCATCCATCCTCCATCCATCCTCCATCCATCCATCTGTCCATCCATCCTCCCTCCCTCCGTCTTCCATCCATCCATCTGTCCATCCTCCATCCATCCTCCCTCCCTCTGTCTTCCATCCATCCATCCTCCATCCATCCATCCTCCCTCCCTCCGTCTTCCATCCTCCATCCATCCATCCTCCATCCATCCATCTGTCCATCCTCCATCCATCCTCCCTCCCTCCGTCTTCCATCCATCCATCCTCCCTCCCTCCGTCTTCCATCCTCCATCCATCCATCCTCCATCCATCCATCCTCCATCCATCCATCTGTCCATCCTCCATCCATCCTCCCTCCCTCCGTCTTCCATCCTCCATCCATCCATCCTCCATCTGTCCATCCTCCATCCATCCTCCCTCCCTCCGTCTTCCATCCATCCATCTGTCCAGCCTCCATCCATCCTCCCTCCCTCCGTCTTCCATCCATCCATCCATCCATCCTCCATCCATCCTCCATCCATCCTCCATCCATCCTCCCTCCCTCCGTCTTCCATCCATCCTCCATCCATCCTCCATCCATCCTCCCTCCCTCTGTCTTCCATCCTCCATCCATCCATCCTCCATCCATCCATCTGTCCATCCTCCATCCATCCTCCCTCCCTCCGTCTTCCATCCTCCATCCATCCATCCTCCATCCATCCTCCATCCATCCTCCATCCATCCTCCCTCCCTCCATCTTCCATCCATCCATCTGTCCATCCTCCATCCATCCTCCCTCCCTCTGTCTTCCATCCATCCTCCCTCCCTCCCTCCCTCCCTCCATCCATCCATCTATCAATCCTCCCTCCCTCCCTCCCCCCTCCCTCCCTGAGTCCTGTACTGATGGATCCTGGTCTCTGTTGTGCAGCTCCGGTACAAGGCGTCCGTGAGGGCCGGTGGTCCTCCCAGTCTGTTCCAGCTGCTGCCGGAGACGTTGGAGACGGCCCACGCTAAGGAAGTGTCCGAGCTGCTCAGCGAGGTGACCACAGAACCTCGTCCTCCTCCAAGAGAAGGTTTCTGTTGGCTGCTGGATGAAGCTGCAAACTCTTCTGTTTCTCCTCCTCAGGTGAAGTATAAAGAGGAGGGTAAGAAGGAGATGAGCATCAACCTGTACTCTCTGCTGCCGGAGACCATCGACACGCAGCACGCTAGAGAGGCCACCAGCCTGCAGAGTGAGGTACTCACACCGGTCACCTCCTGTGTGTGGCGGTAGTTTGAGTTTGTGGGAAATAATACCAAATGAATGATACCTTGGACCAGCCTGTCTTTGTGATAGTTTCCTTGTCTCCTGCAGGTGAAGTATAAAGAAGGTCTGAAGCAGCAGAATAAGAGCAGTTTGTACGCTCGGCTGCCGGAGACCACGGAGACACAGCTGGCCAAGCAGCTGTCTGACCTGCAGAGCCAGGTATCGCATTCATATTTCTTTAACTAGAACCGATTTATGATGCATCAAAAAAATCCCCAATGCATTCTGGGAGAAAATACCTTTTCCCTTGTTTTGTTTTACCAAACCAGAGGAAGAAAAGTAACAATAAAATCTACATTTCTAATTCTGAAATGTCTGAAGCTGTGTTGCACAAAGCGGCTGAACTGACCGCGTTGATGTCGGTCTTTAGAACAAGTACAAGGAGGCGGGTCAGAGGGAGGCGGGGTCGAGTCTGTACGCCGGCCTGCCTGTCACCATGGAGACGCAGCACGCCAAAGAAGCCGCGGAGCTGCTCAGCGAGGTAGGAAGCAGCAAACGCGTCCTCGCTCACGTCTGATCAGGTCGGACGCTCACGTTGTCTTTGATGCTCCTCCCCTCACCGCTGTTTCACAGGTCAGATACAGAGGAGACGGGAGGAAGCAGATGTCCGGCTCGCTCTACGCCGCTCTGCCCGACACGTCGGAGACCAGCTTCGCCAGAGAGATGACCAGCATGCAGAGCGTGGTAAATAAACATTGTAACTCAGACGGCATGCTCCTTCATGACCTGGAGACATGAACACACATGTATGATTAGTATTGTTAAAGTTCCTCATGGTGTCCCGTATTATTATTCCACCTTTGCATCTGTTGTACTTCCTGATGCTCTGAAATGTTCCCCTCAAACACATTCAGTTGGTTTCCTTCTGAGTTCATGTCAACGTCTCTTCAAAGTGCCGATGCTGAGGATGATGAGTTTCCTCGGTGCTAAAACCAATGGCAAAGTATTATTTCATGGCATCCACTACAGGAATAAAATAATGCATGCGTACGTCTGGTGTTGCAAAGTGAAGGGAGGTGGTTGCACGACAAAAATGACTTTTTTTTACAGTAAATATACGACTTTAGTCTTCAGAAATGCACGGTGGATTTTTGGTCTCATCATGGGGTTTGTTTAGAGAAAGAACAATAACTTATAATAAAATAGGTGAAAATGTATATGAATATTTTGGCATCGCTCATCAATACTGGTTCTGCTGTTCTATTCAAGGTTTCCTAGCTTATATATTTAAAATAAACAATCACAAAAAAAATGTATTTTGTCAATTAAACTATAAAAAACTGAGCTGACTGGTGATTCTGGTCATATCAATATGATTAAAGCACAAACCGTCTCTCCACCTTCACACACTTCGGTGTGAGATGAAATAAAGCCGATGCCTCCTCTGAATCACTGAGTGAGCTGCAGTGAGAGTGCCGTTTGATTAGCTATAAATAATCACCGGCCCATTACGCAACGCTCTCTCATCAGACGCTGGGTTAGCATCGGGAACAGGATCAAAGGGGTCTGAGAGTCATTAATAGGATCCGATCCGTGGCCGGGGAACTGTGGGAGACCAGATTTGTACTTGGGGGGCCTTTGGTATCCAGGGTATCCAGGGATACCAAAGGTTTTTTGTTGAGGTCTCATTCAGGTGCAGATTCACAGATTAATAAACACGTTTCTGCACGTTTGTTTCCATCTTTTCCAGAACAAGTACAAGGAGGACGGGAGGAGGAGCCTCCCCCAGAGCTTCTACTCGCAGCTCCCCGAAACCACAGAGAGCCGCTTCGCTAAAACCGTCTCTGAGCTGCAGAGCGAGGTGAACTACTTCTAACGAGTGTTTGTCCAGTTGTACTCGGCTCCTCTAGTCTGGGTGAAATTCAACAGAATTGTCTCTATGCCTTAAGCAGGTGAATGATTGAAAGCAGATCAATATCATGTTTTTCTTGTTGGTATTTTTAGATGAAGTACAAAGAAGCAGGAAAGAAAGGAGCGGCGAACTCTCTGTACTCGACTCTACCTGAGACTCTGGAGACGCAGCACGCCAAAGAGGCTTCACAGCTGCAGAGTCAGGTACCTGAACGCCAGACAGACAGGTACACAAACATCAGACAGACAGGGACACGAACATCAGACAGACAACATCTGTCCAGCTGTCCCGGTTCATCCTGAAGCTGAAGGTGTTGTGATATCCCAGTCCTGCATCTCGGCTGCTTATTCAGCCAGGAGGGATGTTTTGGGTTGTCTGAGGTTCTGGTCTGAGGTGCTGGTCTGAGGTTCTGGTCTGAGGTTCTGGTCCACAGTCAGTGTTTAATCTGCAGCAGATGGAAAAGCAATATGATGGGGCGAACAAACAAAACAAATGAAAATCAGGCGGGGACCTCTGGTTCTGAAAATTCAAGCCAAGGCTGAAGTGCCTTCAAACTTGCATTATCTCTACTGGCCATCAGGGGGCGACTACTCTGGTTGCAAAAAAGAAGTCTGATTGCATGGAAGTCAATGGAAAACAAAATCTTGT
The DNA here is from genome assembly GCF_963514095.1 of Eutrigla gurnardus. Lineage (NCBI taxonomy): Eukaryota > Metazoa > Chordata > Actinopteri > Perciformes > Triglidae > Eutrigla > Eutrigla gurnardus. The sequence goes on along the minus strand of NC_139929.1, from coordinate 1,214,043 downwards.
TGAGCCTTCGATTGAACTTAGTTCCGCCCTCTAGTGTCACTTCTGGTTGAAAAAAAAAACAAGATGGAGACAGCCAAAGACCAAGATGTTGAACTTCAAGCCAATTGGTGACATCGTCATGATATGTCCACTTCCTTTATCCAATCTGAAATGAGTATTTTTGGACTCTGGTGTCTTTGAAGAGAGCATGAACAACGCTGCAGTAGTTAACGGACTGTGGACAACCTCAGACAACACGGACTGTCCCTTTAAAGAGATCCACTGAGGACGTACTGTGTTGTGCTTTTATCCCTCCATCGTGCTCTCTCGTCCCGTTTCATTGAAGATGAAGTGATTGTGTGTTTTCTTTCTCAGCTGAAGTACAAGCAGAGTGTGAAGAGAGACGCCTCCAGTCTGTTCCACCTGATGCCAGAAACCATCGACACCCAGTTCGCCCGGCAGCAGACGGAGATGCTCAGTGAGGTGCGACGGGTTTTTATAGCTGTTCAACCATCAGCTGGAAACTTTAACTATCCATAAAGCTGTATTACAACCATTAATGACAGTTAGTTGTTTTCCTTGCTGTGAACAAGCAGAACATGTAAAACAATGTAAGAGAACAACATTACTCCATTACTTTAGACATCCAATAATATATTAATAAATAAATACTTCAGTGTCGAACGTCAAGTACATAAACGGATCTCCCATCTACACATATACACGAGTAATTATATACATCTGTACCTACAAATAAGTAAATAGTATTTAATGATAACTACGTTAATTATAGCAGTAAATAAATGATGATTCGTACTTATGCATTCTCCTGTGTATATCTATATACACATCAAAAGGTGTAAGTGTTAAAAAAAATAATAATAGTAATAAAAAAAGGTAAAAATAAAAAGGGAATAATAATGAAAATAAATTAATAAAATAAATGACAATATTAATATTAATAATAGTAAAACAGAATAAATAAAAATTGAATAAAAACCAAACACTGGAGAGGAGGGGATAAGAATCACGTTTAATAAAGTAATTTCTATCTCTTGATTTTCCTCTTGTTTTCCATCACAAGGTCAAGTACAAAGAGGACGGTAAGAAAGAGCTGGAGGTCACCCTGTACTCTCTGCTCCCCGACCCCATCGACCTCCAGCACGCCAAGGAGCTGACCGCCATGCAGAGTGAGGTGGGTTCCAAGCCCTGGACCGAATCCTCAACGGGACACGATCACCCACAGACCTCATATCATTCACACAGGAGGAAGCGTGTCATATAAAAATCAACAATCCTCTGCACACGTGGCTGAGCTGCAACGTAACACGTTGTGTTTGTTTTTCTAACATCTTTCAGGGTGTCTCACTTGATTCATTAATCAGAAAGATGTATTGGGTCTTCATGAAGAAGACAAAAAAAACCTAATCAACTTATTCTTAATTTTATGTGCATTTAATTTCCGAAGCATTTAGACGAGGACGGACAGAGCTCGTCTGCTGTAATGACTCCGGTCAGCAGACTTGGGGAACCACGGCTGGATGCAAACAGCCCTTTTCTCATTATCTTCAAGCACCGAACCTGAATGTGATTCTTCTCTGCACCTCTTCCAGACTAAATACAAAGAGGCCGGCAGGAAGCAGACGTCGACGTCGCTGTACCACCGACTCCCCGAGACTCTGGAGACCCAGCACGCCAAGGAGGCCTCGCAGCTGCAGAGTCAGGTACTGGTGCATCACGCCTCAGGCCTTTAGTGTCAGAACTAAGAGGAGTCCTCTCTCTTGGTGCTCCAATATGACAGGAAACAGGCTTTAGGTGGACTAGTTCTAACATCACAGAAACCTGTGTACACTTCAGCTGACAGGAGGGTAAAGTGTGGTGGGCATGTTTCATGTAAATGTCTAATTGGTCCTCCTCAGTCAGTGTCCATGTTCTTGTTCTCCTCCTGTCCTGCAGGTTTTGTACAAAGAGGCCGTTAAGAAGGAGCTGTCGTGTCCCGTTTACCACCAGCTGCCCGACACAATGGAGACCCAGTTTGCCCGAGAGCTCACCGACATGCAGAGTCAAGTAAGAGCAAAGAATAACCATCAGTTACCCCTAAAAATAGATCCTGAAGCAGATTTTTTCAGTTTGTCCTGATCAGAAATGCACAAGCTGTACAGCTGCTGTGTGAGCGGAGCAGTGATGGAGAAGACCGAAAACCAAGATGGAGAAGGCCGAAAACCAAGATGGAGAAGGCCGAAAACCAAGAAGGAGAAGGGCCGAAAACCAAGAAGGAGAAGGCTGAAAACCAAGAAGGAGAAGGCTGAAAACTAAGAAGGAGAAGGCCGAAAACCAAGAAGGAGAAGGCCGAAAACCAAGATGGAGAAGGCTGAAAACTAAGAAGGAGAAGGCCGAAAACCAAGAAGGAGAAGGCCGAAAACCAAGATGGAGAAGGCTGAAAACCAAGAAGGAGAAGGCCGAAAACCAAGAAGGAGAAGGCTGAAAACTAAGAAGGAGAAGGCTGAAAACCAAGAAGGAGAAGGCCGAAAACCAAGATGGAGAAGGCCGAAAACCAAGAAGGAGAAGGCCGAAAACCAAGATGGAGAAGGCCGAAAACCAAGAAGGAGAAGGCCGAAAACCAAGAAGGAGAAGGCCGAAAACCAAGAAGGAGAAGGTTGAAAACCAAGATGGAGAAGGCTGAAAACCAAGAAGGAGAAGGCTGAAAACCAAGAAGGAGAAGGTTGAAAACC
>NC_139929.1:1171332-1206332 GCF_963514095.1 Eutrigla gurnardus | reverse complement strand
CTGGTCTCTAAGATCCGTGTTCTGGTCTCTAAGATCCGTGTTCTGGTCTCTAAGATCCGTGCTGGTCTCTAAGATCCGTGTTCTGGTCTCTAAGATCCGTGTGCTGGTCTCTAAGATCCGTGCTGGTCTCTAAGATCCGTGTTCTGGTCCTCAGGTCCGGTACAAAGAGGAGGGGAAGAAGGAGACGGCCAAGAGCTTGTACTCGCTCCTCCCTGAGACGGCAGACACCCGGTTCGCCAAGCACATGTCAGAGATCCAGAGTCAGGTGAGGACCCTGAACGCCTCATACAGAAGCTCCACAGGTGGACACGCCCATCACCACCTGCATCATAATAAAGGCTAAATCCCGCCCCTTCCTGTCTCCACCACGGGAACTTATTTTGGAGAAAATATGTCTGCTAGTCAACACAATAAAAACATTAAAGTCAAGAGAATGCACTACTGAAATAGAATATACAGTTTGCAGCATTCAAGTTGTACAATTACTGATAATAATTTATATTTGGAATATTTCTACCTGGTTAAGTCAAAGTTGTATTCAAGTATTTTGATCCCAAAGATAGAAATAATTAAATAATTATATCTAATCTGTTTTATTAATTCATTTATTTGTACTAATTTAATGTTTGTGTACATTTCTATACAAAAAAATGTGATCATCATCTCAACACAAACCTGAGTCAGCTTGTATTTATTGTAACTCGAACAGAAACAGATTAAACTGTTAATCAACGTTTCTTTTGTCTTCTTTGTTTCCAGGTGAAGTACAAGAAGGACAAAGAGGATCTGCCCAACACCTTGTTCTCTCTGCTGCCTGAAACTCTGGAGACTCAGTTTGTGAAGGAGATGGCTGAGACGCACAGCGAGGTGGGGAACTGTTATCTGTCTGCATGAAGTAAATGTGGGATCACACCTGGAATGTTGGGGAACAGAGACGTCAGAGAGACTCGGTCAGACTCTCAGACACGTTAACACACTGCAGATAAACAGACCACGCTGTCTATTCTGGTCCTGTTATCAGAAACTCCTTCTCCTCCTCCTCCTCCTCTTGTGCTGCCTCAACAGGGCTTTAGCAGGGCTGGTACGGGTGCTGGAAAACACTTAGTTTAATGTGGTGTTTTCAAGGTTTGTGCTTGGATGTAGAATAAAGGTCTTGAAATGTGTGTTGTATGTGATGACATCTATGATAGAACAGAGAAAAGAAGATCTCCATATCTGAGGGACTGAAAACAGCATTTCCTGACATTTCTTTATGAAAAATGACTTTTGATGATGAACAGATGATGAAAATAGTTGGTGATTATATTTCTGTGGATCTGTTAGTGGAATTAGTTTTCCTTTCATTTGTGGTCCTTCTGTAAAAAGCTGTCTCCAAACATCATGTTGGTTGTTTAGAGGACAATAACATCTCATTTAATGTGATGAACAAGTGACATCATAAGTAGACTGAATACTGACCATTGGATTGATACAAATATGGAGTTTACCACAGCTGGAAGGTGCTGGAAAAGCATGGAAATGCACCTGGAAATGCTTGGAAAGTGCTTGAATTTGACTTTGGTAAAGGTGGAGGAACCCTGTGTTTATCCTCAGCTCTGTTTCTGTGAATCAAAAACAGTCCAAATGTTTAGTCTTTTCAATGCAAATGAAGGTTTTACGATTAAAGGATTCCAGTCCCTCGGGTTGTTCTCACCTGGTTCTCACCTGGTTCTCACCTGGTTCTCACCTGGTTCTCTGCAGGTCAGGTACAAGGAAGCAGGGAAGCAGGAGGCCAGCAGCTCTCTGTTCCACCGCCTGCCTGAAACTCTGGAGACGCGGCGCGTTAAAGAGGTGACCGAGCTGCAGAGCGAGGTATCCATCATTCTATATTATAGATATATATATATTATTCACATGGACACACAAGTGATCATGTGACTGAAATGTTCAGCAGACAAACAACAGAATATAAGACATAAAGATATCTATTATATTTCATTATTCCATCCTTCAGAACAAGTACAAGCAGAGCGGGAGGAAGTCCATGGCGTCCAGTCTCTACGCTCAGCTGCCTCAGACGGCCGAGACGCAGCTCGCCGCCAAGCTGTCCGACTTGCAGAGCGAGGTTGGAAAGACAACACCCCGACATTAAACACGAGCTCCGCATGAAGATCCTTCCCTTGTGGTGACGTTGTGTGTCTCCTCTCAGAGTAAATACAAGGAGGACGGGATCAGGAGTCTCTCTCAGAGTTTCTACTCCCAGCTGCCGGAAACGTCTGAAACTCAGCTCGCTAAGAGTCTCTCTGAGCTGCAGAGCGAGGTGAGACGCTGAAGAGATCAATCATAATGTTAAAGCAGAGCACACACAGACATTTGTAATTCTAGCAGTGAAAATGGGCCCCGCCCCTTTCAGCGTAAAAATAATGCTTTGATCCCGTTGGATTTGTTCCCTGAATGTGTTTCTTTTTGGTCACCTGACGACCAACCAAACGTGTCTTATTGTGGTGGGAACGGCGGCTAACGGCGATGTGTCTGCAGGCCAGGTACAAGGAGGCGAGCAGGAAGGAGGCGAGCAGCTGTCTGTACAACCAGCTAGCTGTAACCATGGCGACGCTGCACGCTAAAGAGGCCACGGAGCTGCAGAGTCAGGTACTCTGTCATGAGTCATCGTGGTTTCAGTGTCTCTCTCATACGGCGGCGTGTTAGGGCCGATGGAGGTAAAGAAAAATAATAATTTATTTTCAAGATTAAACGTTGTATATTTACGATATTTCCTGATATATTAGTGGTACATTTCTGAGAAAAAAATCACAAATTTATGAGAAAAAAACTGGAATATTCTCTGAGATTATGAAACACTTGAGGATTAATCTGATAAAACAGTCGGTGATCTGTTGGCGATGTTACTATCAACGTTCTTTTTTTCTCGTATGACTTTAATCTTTAAAATGTGTTAGTTGAGTAAAAACATCCTGGTCTGGATTAAAATGACTATGAAACTAAAGCACTCGACTCGACACAAACGGCGGTCTCCTGGGTGAAAGTCCTGTGTGGTCTGGCCCGGGTCCTGCTCCCCTACGTGGACCTCCGGGACCCTTAGAGACGGTTGTGGTGTCTCTGTGGTCTCCAGGTGAAGTACCAGGAGGACGGGCGGAGGCAGCGGAGCAGCAACCTGTACTCGGCTCTGCCCGAGACGGAGGAGATGAAGCTCGCTAAAGCTGCCATGGAGCTGCAGAGTGAGGTGAGGTTACCACTGTAAAAAACACTCTTATTTTACTCATCGTTTCAGCTGTTACTGTGGAACAAGTACGAATACCACACTGTAAAAAACACTCTTATTCCACTCATCGTTTCAGCTGTTACTGTGGAACAAGTACGAATACCACACTGTAAAAAACACTCTTATTTTACTCATCGTTTCAGCTGTTACTGTGGTACAAGTACTAATACCACACTGTAAAAAACACTCTTATTCCACTCATTGTTTCAGCTGTTACTGTGGAACAAGTACGAATACCACACTGTAAAAAACACTCTTATTTTACTCATCGTTTCATCTGTTACTGTGGTACAAGTACTAATACCACACTGTAAAAAACACTCTTATTTCACTCATCGTTTGAGCTTCACTTTCACATTGTCCTCTGTTAATTGTTGGAAACATCTTGCATCTGTACTTTACTTGAGTATTTACATTTACTTTACTCTCTACGTTTTAAAACAAATATACATTCTACTCACATTTCCCAACAGACTTGTTGTTTAGTTTTAATGCATTTGAGGGGAATTATGATCATTATTTTTGTTATTAATACAACAAGAGATTCAGTTAGTCTTGTGAGGAAACAGCCAGTAGAAATATCCTTCATAGTGATACTTTTACTTTGATGTCAGAGCCTGTCCTTTTTCACTGTGACTTGAGTAAAGTAGTAGAATCAGCTTGTTGTCGGCTTGTGCTGCAGAATAAATACAAGCAGAAAGGCAGACTGGAGATCAGCAGCAGCGTTTTCCACCAGATGTCAGAGACCAAAGAGACGGAGTTCATGAAGCAGATCTCTGAACTTCAGAGCCAGGTGAGTCGCATTATTCCTCCACATTCACAATGGACATGATAGTACGGCCGTATGGGTTAAATAATAATAAAATAATTCATAATAATCACAGAAAAAACTCTGGAATTAGGAGATTAATGTCGTTCATTTATGGGATATATTTGATATTTTTCTTTTACCCACAATGGGCCTTATACACGGCCATTAAATGAAATATGTTTCCAAAAATAAGAAATATTGTTTGTGTCATTAGACGAAGTACAAGAAGGACAAAGAGGATCTGCCCAACACCTTGTTCTCTCTGCTGCCTGAAACTCTGGAGACTCAGTTTGTGAAGGAGATGGCTGAGACGCACAGCGAGGTGGGAAACACCACATTAATCCTTCAGATTAAGAGATTCTTAATTCATGGATCCAAACACAAACCTTTGTTTTATTAGCCACTTCATGTTTTCACCTCATAAAGTGTCTTACATCTGTAGATCATGTTTAACAGACACTGAGCATCATTTATCCTCCGTAACTTGTGTTAAACCACAGCAACATAAAACATCTGAGCATCATTTATCCTCCGTAACTTGTGTTAAACCGCAGCAACATAAAACATCTGAGCATCATTTATCCTCCGTAACTTGTGTTAAACCACAGCAACATAAAACACTGAGCATCATTTATCCTCCGTAACTTGTGTTAAACCACAGAAACATAAAACATCTGTCTGCGTCTCACAACTCTCCCTCCCTATGAGGCGTTCAGGTTTCTACGTAAATCGCCACGCATGGACGGCCACAGCAGGAACAAACACAAAATTATGTTAATTAGTGGAGACAGATGTTCGGGAAATGGAATGTGAAGAACACAACATATTTATACTATTATTTTAGAAACTTAAAGTAAATAAAACAACTTGAAAGTGATTTTTTCCGATGTCGTGGTTTTCTGCTCTCAGAGTAAATACAAGGAGGCGGGGAAGAAGGAGCTGGTCAACTGTCTGTACTCGCTGCTGCCCGAGACCAAAGACACTCAACACGCCAGGGAGCAGAGTCAGCTGCACAGCGAGGTACCACACACACCCACGGTCAGCGAACGCATCATCACCTCACATGCTGTGTTTCCTTTCAGGGCGGAAAAACGGATTTAAAAACATCCAAAAACATAAAATAAAAACTTTTCAGAAATTACACAGCAGCACTTGGTGTATTTTTTGATATTTTGCGCTGTAAGAAGTTGTGTGTTGTGTTGCAGAAAGCGTACCGGGAGGAGGGTAAGAAGGACGCCGTCTGCAGCCTGTACGCCCAGATGCCCCAAACCATCGAGACGGCCTTCGCCAAACAGCTGATCCAGACTCATAGTGACGTGAGTGTGTTCTGTTGTAAACGTCACAGGTTGGATTATAATCCTTAGAGCTGAAAACAGGAGGTTTTTAACTCCTTTTAACCCGACAGACCCAGGACTCAGGACAGGAGTGTGTAGGAGTGTGTTAGTGTGTGTTAGTGTCATTTTATCTGCTGAGGCGTGAACACAGAGCAGCTGTGTTGTTCCCCTTCGCCGGAGGACACAGACACTGACCTACTGTCCCCCCAACACACACACACACACACACACACACACACACACACACACACACACACACACACGCTACTATACAACTAAACAACGTACACAAAGAAAAAGAACCAACTGGAATACAAACTATAATAATAATAGGTAATAATTACATACATTCATATATACAAACTATAATAATAAAAATATTCTGACCTGCTGGATTTAGCTGCTTAGTTTATTTATTTATTTATTTATTCACCCTTCAATACATGAATATAAACGTCTGCTCTGATTAAAATGGGGAGGCGTGGCGTGAGGAAACGAAAGGTCGGGGCAACAAACTGGGGCAGAGGCTGCTGGCCGAGCAATGTGACGCTAACTGGAGCGTAAAACGTAGACCAGCAGACCAAACCCTCAATGAAACTGATCCCAGACCCGCTGGCTGAACCTACTGTAGCCATCACGTCTGTGTTACCAAAGCTTTTATTTTGAAAAACAACCTCCCAAACCCCTTCAGCTGCAAATCTATCTGTCATCACATCCAGGGTTGGTGCGGGTGCTGGAAATCCTTGAAAACACTTGAATTTTAGTGTGGTGTTGGGAAAAGGTGTTGTTATTATGAGTAAACATAGTGACTTCTATGAAGTGAATCATGCTATTGGCTGATCTGGAGTCAGCCTTGAACTTCACATGTTGTTTGATAAGAGCCTTCTTGTTTGACTGAACGTGGTTTTTATCCACATTGTGTCTGATAAACATCCTCTCTGATGCCTGATGGAGGTCCACGAACCACTGCGTCCTCAGAAAATAATAATAACTATGAAATAAACTACAGGTTTGTTCTGTCAGATATGCATGTGTGCGTCATGCTGTGAACTCCTCGTCTTCACACTTGGATGCTGTTATTCTTAGCCCATCAGATGTGTGTTCATCTCTACTGTTGTGTTCTCTCCTCTCCGTCCGCCTGCAGAAGTTCTACAAGGAGAAGTTCAACCGTGAGAAGGGGAAGTCCAGCTACAGCAACATGAAGACGCTGCCGGAGGTGGAGCACGCCATGGAGGTCACCAGGAACCAGAGCGACGTAAATACGCACCGTTCACATTCTCCCCATTCATGTTCAGAGACTTTCCTGAAAATCCTGCAGAACCAAGCTAATGTTTAAAGGTTTACACGCTCTAGAAGTTGTAAGAAACCGCGGCGGTCGCTCCCTTTGCGTGAGTAGCGGTGGTCCGGGCTCCTTGGTCACGCCTCTCTGCTGGTCTCAGGTCAGCTACAGGAAAGGAAAGGAGGAGCTGCATCACTACAACTCTGTGGCAGACAGACCCGACATCATCAACGCCACCAACGCCGCCAGGCTGGCCAGCGACGTGAGTCTCCGTGTGAACACGCCGCCGTCCAACAGTCGTCTCCATGACAACCCTCCCATCCACCAGCTGACTGTGTGTGTGTGTGTGTGTGTGTGTGTGTGTGTGTGTGTGTGTGTGTGTGTGTGTGTGTGTGTGTGTGTGTGTGTGTGCGTGTGTGAGACATCCACAGGTCGCCTATAAGAGTAACACCAAGCAGCCGGTTCACAGCGACGTCTCTCTGTTGGCCAGGACCGACATCCAGCACGCCAAGGAGGTCTCCAAACTGGCCAGCCAGGTAACACACACACACACACACACGGTCTACCCAGCATGCATGGGGGCACCATCAGCACAGTTACAGTGTGTGTGTGTGTTGACCTCTGCAGGTGAAGTACAAGGAGAACTTCGACAGGACCTTAAAGGGCCAGAGGCCTCGCTACAACCCACTGGACTGCGTCTCCTTCAGACACACCCAGGCTGCCGGCGCTCTGGCCAGTCAGGTGGGTCCAAGTCCACCTGGACCCAGGTCTGGCCGTCTGAACAGAGCCGTTTTAATTAGACCGGATGTATATGTGTGTGTGTGTGTGTGTGTGTGTGTGCACACTTCAACAGAACTCAGAATTATTAGATTTGTTTCAACCGAAGATGGTTTTACTTCCTTTTTTCCTCTTTTTTTCAACCATCGAGATAAACACGGGGAACAAACTGTGTGTGTGTGTGTGTGTGTGTGTGTGTGTGTGTGTGTGTGTGTGTCTCATTCACTTTGACTCACGCTCTAAAATTCACTGTCGTGTGGGCGTAACCATGGCAACCTTTTTGTAAGGCAAATGAAGAGGGATCGTAGGATGAGAGCTGCAGAAGTTGAAGAGGTTACACTCACACACACACACACACACACACACACACATTTATACCAACACACACACACACACATTTATACCAACACACACACACAGCCCCTCTTGTTGCCCACACAGCCTCAAAAAAGAGCGTTCCACTCAACAACGTTGCGTAACAGCCTGTTGTGTTGAACGCTGCTCGGTGTTCAGGAACGCTGCACGTTCACTCAGAGAGAGAGAGAGAGAGAGAGACTCTCAGCATCCTGATGATCAGCAGCTTGTCTGTTAGAGAGAGAACTTGGCTGGTGTGTGTTTTGGCAGTGAGTGTGTGTGACGTTGTGAAGCTCTGCAGGCAGAAAGTGTTATTTTGAGTTCGGGAGCTGCTGTCGGTTTGATCCCTCCCCGTCTCCCACTGGCCTTGAACCTGACACTGAACCCTGGAGTTTAAAGGTGGTACAGGACGGAGGGCTCATCATGTGATCGTGTTTCCTGTCCTCAGAGACCTCTTTGTCTGTACTTGGAGGGTCCTGTATGTGAAGGAGTGCTGCGTTCAACCAGACCGAGGTGTCGTGGTTTCCAGTCGTGCATTAACTAGATTACAGAAACACTTTGAGTGACTAACAAGGATGTGCAACCTTTAAACACCAGACTGAGTGACGCAGACTTCCTGTGTGATTGAACTGGTTCCTGTCCTCCAGGTGAAGTACAAGACCAACCAGAACCAGAGACCAGAAGGGTCCTCGGACCTGCCCAACCTCCTGCAGCTGGAGCACCTGCTGCACGCCAGCAAGCTGCAGAGCAACGTAGGCCACCGCTCGCTGCTGCACAACGCCATCACGGTCCTCACAGGGGTGGAGCTAACCGTGTGTGTGTGTTCAGGCGGAGTATAAGAGGAAGTACGAGCAGACCAAGGCTCAGTACCACACAGCTGTGGAGACGGCTGAACAGCGCCACCACAAGGAGAACGCCGTGCTGCACAGCCAGGTGACTGATTCTTCCTTCCATCCCCTTCTTCCTCTTCCTCTTCCTCTTCCTGTCAGTCAGCAGGTGAACCAGTGTGTGTGTGTGTGTGTGTGTGTACAGGTGAGGTACAGGGAGGAGTATGAGAGGAGTAGAGGTCGTTCTCAGATGGAGTTTGGAGACACTCAGATGTACAAAGTGTCTAAAGAAGCTCAGAGGATGCAAAGCGAGGTGAAATACTGATATTACTGATACTATACACTGATATTATATACTAATATCATATGCTACTATTACCGATATACTAATATCACGTCTCCTCAGAGAGAGTATCGGAGGGACTACGAGGAGACGGTGAAGGGGAGAGCCTTGGTGGACGTAGACCAGACCCCTGGATACCTGACAGCCTGCCACGCCAGCAGCCTGCTGAGTGAGGTAGCACACACACACACACACACACACACACACACACACACACACACACACACACAGTTGGGACCAGTACCAATTCTTCCTCTCTGCGTGTAGAAGGCGTACAGGAAGGACCTGGAGCAGGAAGTAAAGGGGCGGGGCTTATCCGGCATCGGGCTGGAGGAAACACCCGAGCTGCTGAGGGTTAAAAGAGCCAATCAGATCCTGAACCAGGTAAAAACACATCGCAGGAACACACACACACACACACACACTGAAGGCGATGACGCTGACCTGTTGGTGGCGTGTTCGGCTGCAGAAGGAGTACCGCAGGGATCTAGAGCGGGAGATTGTGGGTAAAGGCATGGAGGTGAGCGCCGACGTCCTGGAGATACAACGAGCCAAGAGAGCCTCGGAGATCCAGAGCCAGGTAACGCTTATATACTGTATATATCATGTCATATATATATACACACATTTTGAGCTTCCATAGACTTACCGATTAGGAATGAATGTGTCTGGAGAATTATATTATACAAATGCTCAAGTTTAGATGCTTTTATAATGTGTGTGTGTGTGTGTGTGTGTGTGTGTGTGTGTGTGTGTGTGTGTGTGTGTGTCACAGAGGTCCTACAAGCAGACGGATCAGCTCAGAGAGAACTCCTACGGGACGGTGACGGACACACCTGAGCTGCTGCACGCCTCCTACCTCAAAGACGTCTACAGCCAGGTGTGTGTCCCTCTGTGTGTGTTGTTGTCTCTGCTACATGGTGAGGACCGCTGCAGGTCGTTGACCTTGTTGTTGTGAAAGTGTGCCGTGTGTCCGTGTAGAAGAAGTACAAGGACGAGGCGGAGCGTCTGAAGGGACGCTACAGTCTGCTGTCAGAAACCCCGGAGATGGAGCGAGTCCGAGCCAACCAGAGAAACATCAGCTCTGTGAGTCTCATCCATCTCACCCAGCTTTAAATGGCCTCTCCTGTTTCTAACGCGGCTCTCTGCCGCCCCCTAGCTGCGTTACTGCTGGGACTCCAAGCTGATGAGAGGCCTGACGTCTTCGGCCACAGAGACGCCGGAGATCGTCCTCGCCAGAGAGAACGCCAAGAGGATCAGTGACGTACGTCCACATCGATGCTCACGCAACACAAACAAATAGTGGGGTTTCAATCACAGAGTGGTTAACAGCCCGCTGTGTGTGTGGTGATCCCTGCTCCGCTCAGGTCCAGTACAGAGAGGAAGTGGGTCGAGGCACCGCCGTCACGGACACGCCGGAGATGGAGCGAGTCCGACGCAACCAGGAGAACATCAGCTCGGTGACGACACACACACACACACACACACACACACACACACACACACATTATATCTGTGTGAGATGGTGGGTGGTGTTATGAGGGCGTGATGTTGGCGCGTCTGTGGACCAGAAGCAGCTCAGTGAATGAACAGATAAATGAGCATCGAGTGTGTGTGTGTGTGTGTGTGAAGTAGGACCATTTTCTCATAGACTTCTATACAACCAGAGAGGAGTCGCCCCCTGGTGGCCAGCAGAGAGAAGTAGGACCATTTTCTCATAGACTTCTATACAACCAGAGAGGAGTCGCCCCCTGGTGGCCAGCAGAGAGAAGTAGGACCATTCTCTCATAGACTTCTATACAAGCAGAGGAGTCGCCCCCTGGTGGCCAGCAGAGAGAAGTAGGACCATTTTCTCATAGACTTCTATACAACCAGAGAGGAGTCGCCCCCTGGTGGCCAGCAGAGAGAAGTAGGACCATTTTCTCATAGACTTCTATACAACCAGAGAGGAGTCGCCCCCTGGTGGCCAGCAGAGAGAAGTAGGACCATTTTCTCATAGACTTCTATACAACCAGAGAGGAGTCGCCCCCTGGTGGCCAGCAGAGAGAATGCAGCTTTAAGGCCCTTCAGGTTGCCTCCTGATTGTTTCTCTTTGGATCTCTAATGAGTGAATGGCATTGTCTGTGTGTGTTTGTGTGTGAATGTACGATCACCTTATCTTGACACGGCGACTAAACGTGATGTCATCATGATGTCATCATACTGTTTCCTGTCGTCCCACCAGGTTAAGTACAAGCAGAGTGCCGTGAAGGCCTCCAGTGTCGGAGTGACGCCGGAACTGGAGAGAGTCAAACAGAACCAGGAGAACATCAGCTCGGCAAGACACAAACACACACACACGCACGAGCGAATGCACAGGTGCTGACTCTCACCTGTGACATCACGTGTGCTTGTGAACAGGTGAGGTACCAGCGCGGGCTGCAGGAGGTGAGGGGACGCAGCTGCACCGAGCTGGACACCCCCGAGTACAGGCGCGTCCGGAGGTCGCAGGACTCCGTCTCCATGGTAGCCGCCGCCTGGTTGCCATGGCTCCCGCCTGGTTGCCGTGGGAGGAGCTAACACGAGTGACGTGGGATCGACGCACCGCTACTAATGGAGCATGGAGACAGAGCTGTGTGTGTGTTTGTGGGGTTACCGGAGGTCCTCTGGTCCTCTTATTCACCTTTATGTGGACTCGGTCTCACGGGTCCCTTTACGGGTCTGGGACACGTTCTCAGACCCGTGAAGGACCTCTGGTTCCTCACTTCAAGTCTGCGTCGCACTTCACTGAACCCCTTAACCTTGTGGAGGGTTAGGGGTTCAGTGGTGCATTCTGGGTTCACTTGTCATGAGTCGTGATCCAGCTCTTTCTTGTTGTCTGCATCCGGTTGCTAGGCGACGGGAGCGGCAGAGCATGGGGGGGGGGGGGGGGGGGGGCTTGGTTCGGTCTTCAAAAGAAGATGTAGGACGGCGATGATGTAGGAGGCTTCAACACTTGTTTTAGCCAATCAGGAGCTGCGGGTGAGGAGCTGCGTCCTGATTGGCTAAATGAAGACGCTAACTGAAAACGAGGTTGCATCGGGCTGGATTACGATGCGTTCAGGCTCTATCCCGTAACTAGAGGACTGAAGTGGACCAGAACCAGAACTGGGTCCCTCGTCTGTCTGCATGGACACGTGTGTGTGTGTGTGTGTGTGTGTGTAATAAAACATTTTAACAAGCGTTTCCCTGCGTGTTTTTATTTGTTCACTGACCAAAATGCACTCTGACCTGTGTGTGTGTGTGTGTGTGTGTGTGTGTGTGTGTGTGTGTGTGTGTGTGTGTGAGTGTGTGTGTGTGTGTGTGTGTGTGTGTGTGTGTGTGTGTGACTGTGTGTATGACTGTGTGTATTATTGATACATCTCACCAACAAGTGTGCGTTGTGGGTTTGATTCCCTCCGACAGGCCAAGTACCACGAGGACTTTGAGCGAGCGCGTGGCCGAGGCTGTGCTCCGGGATTGGACGAGCCCAGCATGGAGCGCTACCAGAGAGCCAATCAGATGATAGGAGAGGCGGGATACAGCAAAGGGATGCACCCCCAGGTGATGGAGATGGACAGACGGCCGGGAGGCATCATCGTAGGTCAGTGACCTCCGTCTGCTGGGAATGAATAACCTCTAACCTACGTGTCATCACAGCGCCGACGCCTTCAAGCTGTCTTATCTGTTTCTGAATTCCCTCCTTGTCTTTTCAGGACAGAACCCAGCCTCGGGGGTTTTGTCTGAACTCACTTCTGTAACTGATTTATTGATATTTGCTCAGGCGATCTCTGGACAGGAAGTGATGAACAGGAAGTGGCGTTTGAGTTGTAGACAGGCGTAAACATAACCGTGGCTTTCCCTCCTCTCTGAAGACCTGAAGGTGTGGAGGGCGGACCCCGGCTCCATCTTTGACTTTGACCCGCTAGAGGACGACATCCAGTCCAGGAGCCTCCGCAGGATGTCCGGTAGATCACCTGACTCGCCTCTTAATGCTAGGATAGAGGATTTTTCTTAGGTTGTCCTTTTGAAGCTGATATTTCTCTCCGAGTCCTCTCTCTCTCCGTCAGCTCACTTTTCTGTCTTCCTCTCCTTGTTGTCCTATGCTGTGACTGTTTCTTCCTCGTGTCGCCCCCTGCTGGCGGCTTCCTGTTAGAGCGGCAGCAGTCTCTCCCCCACAGCCAGGCTCAGTCCGTCAGCTCGCTGACCTCTGACCTCTG
This sequence comes from Eutrigla gurnardus, assembly GCF_963514095.1. Taxonomy (NCBI): domain Eukaryota; kingdom Metazoa; phylum Chordata; class Actinopteri; order Perciformes; family Triglidae; genus Eutrigla; species Eutrigla gurnardus. The sequence continues at coordinate 1,193,131 of NC_139929.1, read as the reverse complement.
GGACCGCAGCAGCAGCGCCGGAACTCCCGGTACCTTTGTGTTCACTTGTGTTTCTCACGTAGACGCAGCGTCACGGCAACGAGGGCACCCACGCGTGTGTGTGTGTGTGTGTGTGTGTGCGTGTGCGTGTGTGTGTGTGTGTGCGTGCGTGTGCGTGTGTGTGTGTGTTTCCACCAATGAAACTAAACCCACCGTCTTCTTTCAGGTTGTTTGAATCACTTCTCTAATGTTCTCACGTGGTCTCCAGGGTTCGTACGGGTGCTGGAAATCCTTGAAAACACTTGAATGTTAATGTGGTGTTTTCAAGGTTTGATAAGTGCTTGGATTTAGACTAAAGGTCTTGAAATGTGTGTTCTATGTGATGACATCTATGATAGAACAGAGAAAAGAAGATCTCCATATTTGAGGGACTGAAAACAGCATTTTCTGACATTTCTGCATGAAAAATGACTTTTGCACCTGGAAATGCTTGGAAAGTGCTTGAGTTTGACTGTGTAGGATGTAACAGTGTCTCAGCAAACAGACGGACTCATGTCTCTCTGTCTGTCTCTCGTCCAGCGCCGGTCCTGCCTGGAGCGTACCATCAGGGCGTCCACATGCAGCCGCAGCAGCAGTATCACGGCTACATGCACCAGACCAGCATGTCCTCCGTCAGATCTGTCACCTCCCCGCCGCACTCAGCCACCATGGTACGTTCCACCTCACCCAGATAGTAGCTCACATTAGTCCAGAGACCAGACCAGACTATGTGGAGGAACCAGAGACTGTCTGTGGTCCCCCAGAGGTCTAGATAGTAGCTCACATGAGTCCAGAGACCAGACCAGACTATGTGGAGGAACCAGAGACTGTCTGTGGTCCCCCAGAGGTCTAGATAGTAGCTCACATTAGTCCAGAGACCAGACCAGACTATGTGGAGGAACCAGAGACTGTCTGTGGTCCCCCAGAGGTCTAGATAGTAGCTCACATGAGTCCAGAGACCAGACCAGACTATGTGAGGAACCAGAGACTGTCTGTGGTCCCCCAGAGGTCTAGATAGTAGCTCACATTAGTCCAGAGACCAGACCAGACTATGTGGAGGAACCAGAGACTGTCTGTGGTCCAAACAACAAGGTCTCTGCTGTATTTATGTCTAGATGACCTTATATGGAGTGTTGATGGATCAGCTACAATGTTAGCGTAGCCTAGCACCATCAACCAGACTCCATTCAGAAAACCAGCGTTTTAACAGTAGTTATCTTGTGGTCTTGCAGACAGACCTAACAAAGCATGACTCAGCACTTTTTACTGATCACCATCATGATGGAGTTATTTCAGCATCCTTTTCATCTGGTTATTGATATTAAATCATAGATAAATAGTTTGTTCTGGTTTCTCCAGCTGTGGTAAACCAGCCCACGTGGGTTAAAGTCTCACCTCTCACTTCCTGTCGTTGGCAGCGTGTCTACCGGGCGCTGTACGACTACGCCGCTCAGGACCACGACGAGGTGTCGTTCAGGGACGGCGACGTCATCGTCAACGCTCAGCCCATCGACGAGGGCTGGATGTACGGCACCGTGCAGCGGACCGGCAAGTCTGGCATGCTGCCGGCAAACTACGTGGAGTGTTGCAACTAGAGGAGGGAGGAGCCGGACGCACGGCGGCGAAACCCTCGCTGTCATGACATCAGCAGTCAGGGGGGGGATGTTCTTTGCATTTCAGTTTGCATCGTTTTGCACTTTCCAGATGTTTTAGTTTATTTTGAAAGCAGAAAATGATTCGCCGGTCCAAAAACGTCACGCTTCTTTAAGAACCAATCAGATGCTGTCTTTCCTGCATCCATGGATGATAGACCAGAATGCAATGCAGCGGCGGGACAGGTATGAGTAAGGGAAGCGGCTACAATAATTTCTCTACATTTGTACTTCTGCACATTTAAGCAAAAAAAGGTGTTCGTTCTTCTTCTCCGGGTGTTTTTGAACGGCATTGTGGGAGATGTAGGCAAATGCTGATTAAAGGAGACGCGGTCAAAAATGTCCGATTGTTTAGGAAAGAACTGCTGGAATACGCTGAACATCACAGACTGTCTGAGGACGGAGGGTTCAGAGGTGTTTGAAGTGAAGCTGTACGAGGTCATCTCTTCATCGTTGTTAGATCACATGATCACACTCATGGAGGCAGCAGCACACCAGCAACTCACTGTCTTCTGTGAGGGAAAATTGCTGTTTTTTCAATGGAGTCTGGTGGAGGTGACGCCAACTATGGAGAGGTACTTTATACGACCACACTTCAAACATCACAACTTCCCCTTTAAGGAGGAGAGACGGACAGAGAGGACGCTTCAAATCTATAAATCCTTTTAAAATATCCCCTTCCTCAGTGGGAACCAATGAGCTCAGAGCCGCAGACAGGAAGTCAGAACGTTTCAGAGACGGACGAACACTTCGGTGTTATTGTTGGATTTAACAATAAGAAACAACCTGACACGCCATGAATCCTCACCAGAGAACCAAATGTGGATTAATCCGCCGCTGGAAATAGTCCCCAACAAATGCTTTTATTTGTTTGATTAAAACAAATTAAACTAAATACATTGTGTTTTTAAAGATTTACAGATAAGTGTAGAGCCGCAGACAGGAAGTCAGACAGACTGCTCTTATTTGTTTTTAATTTGAGTCGTCGACAATAAGAGAGATATTGATGAAAAGCGGAGAAACAAAGAGTTGAAGATCTTCTGAGATGCAACCAAAGGGAGGAGGCTTCCTAACTAACGGGAACAAGGTTGAGAGGCGTTTAACCTTTTATTTATCCTGAGTATTAATTCTTGTTCAGGTGAGTGTAGTTTAGTTTGTCATATGTTTTGACTGTAATCAGAAAGACTCAAACTAACACACTGTGTCCTTCTCTTTTCTTTTTAACTAGTTAAAAGGTTTGAGGATTTAACGCACAGTGGCGGTTTTACGTGGACTGAAATCTGACGGCGAGTTCGTCGAGGCCTTGAGATTTCTGAACGTCGCACGACTCTTTTGATAGCCGGGCGCCTGAAAGATATATTTTACTCCTGTGTATCCAGTAAGTCGTTTTTTAGGGTTCGGTGTCTTTGCTGTGAGGATTTGCATCCTGGATGTTTGACTCCATGAATACTAAAATGCAATAGAATATAACTTTTCTGAGTGCTCATATGTTAACTGTGTTGATTTGGGATTTTATTTTATTTGGCTTCTGGTTACCTTGTTAGTCCGTGTGTCACCATAGATTACACAAAGTTTATTTACGTATTATTTTAAAATGATAAGTCACTCACTCTCGGTTGTGTTTTGTTTGCCACACTATTATTATTAAAGTGTGTTCTGTGTGGTAGAAATAAAAGCAGATAATTTGTCAACAGAAGTGTGGTTCTTCCCATTCAGAATCTTAGATATGCTCAATCAGAATGTATACACATTTTCATATAAATTACATATTGATATTACTATAAAATATGTATGCATTAATTACTTTAGAAATTAAATTAATCTATTAATTATGGACATTAATAAAACTAGATCACAGGCGTGGGCTTAACAAGAAAACATGGACTGTTTCATTGAGCTTACAGCCACGTACACATATAATTCATTATTTAAATACCTGATATTATTTGTGTAGCCTACTATCACGAGGTCTGTTAATTTGTTGGTTCCAGTCCCTTAATTTGAAATTCGGTGCAGGAAACTCCCCTTTTGTTTAATATCTGAAACGGTTAATGTGACATTCTGAGGAGATATTTGTGTAAAAAAAAAATGTTTTGGTAAAAGTAAAGCAAACCAAAATATTCTGTTTTCCCTTCGGTCGATACTTCCGGGGTCTCCTTTCGCCACAGCGCCTAGCTTGTGGGACCGTGTCCACTCCTCTGCGCATGCGTTGTTATACCGGAAGCGGCGCGGCGGTTCCTCTCTCTCAGCCCGGCTGTCTGACACTGAACGAGAAACGCACTGATTTCGCCTCCAAAATGATGAAATTTCTCCCTCAACTGCTGCTGCTGGCGCTGCTAGCGCTGCCGGCGACCCTCCTCGTCAAAGGTGGGTCTCTAATGCGGCCGCGGGGGTTCATTAAGGGGGGGTTCATTAGCTGGAAGGATTTAACCTGCTAGTGTTAGCTGCTAGGCTAACTAGCTGCTGTGGGGGATAAAAAGGGGAGGCCTTTCTCCGCTTGACATGTGCTAGCTGGAAGTAACTGGATACGAAAAACGAGATCTGTATAATTACTGTCGGGGGATTTATGACGTATTTACACGCATTGCCTCGTATTCTGCGTGTTTAACTGTTGAACTGTTTGTTTCATGAATGCCGTTTATCCGCCCGCTTAGACTGACGTGTCCTTAGCCTGTTAGCTGTTATCCGCGAAGCTAAGTAGCTCCGCTAAGTGTCGCCTCCTGCACACGTTACCCGTTCAACTCCGTTTTAAAGAGGTTTATTAAACTATCCATTAACTGTTCACGTCGTTTCCGGTCAACAGTAATGGGTATACAAGTTGCATTTAAGTGGCTGCTGCTAAGTGGTGCTAGAGGCTAGTTAGCTTAGCTTTAGCAGCTCAGGTTCAGCTGGATCTCTGGTTGTTGTGTTTAAAGGGCCACTGGGAGACTGTACAGGTAGTACTGCAGCGTTACAGTTCAAATTCGAGGTACTTGTACACTGAGTATTTCCCATTTATTGCTACTTGATGCTGTTGCTCCACAAAAGCCACAAAGGTTAATATTGTACTTTTACTGCAGTGAGAGGCAAATATGATATTCAATCGTTGAATAATTCTGAATAATTGTCTAATGGGAATATGTCTTGACTTTAGAATTTCAGAATTTTAGTGTGTTTTCAAGGTTTGAAAAGTGCTTGGATGTAGAATAAAGGTCTATAAATGTGTGTTGTATGTGATGACATCTATGATAGAACAGAGAAAAGAAGATCTCCATATCTGAGGGACTGAAAACAGCATTTTCTGACATTTCTTTATGAAAAATGACTTTTGATGATGAACAGATGATGAAAATAGTTGGTGATTATATTTCTGTGGATCTGTTAGTGGAATTAGTTTTCCTTTCATTTGTGGTCCTTCTGTAAAAAGCTGTCTCCAAACATCATGTTGGTTGTTTAGAGGACAATAACATCTCACTTAATGTGATGAACAAGTGACATAATAAGTAGACTGAATACTGACCATTGGATTGATACAAATATGGAGTTTACCACAGCTGGAAGGGGCTGGAAAAGCATGGAAATGTATCTTGAAATGCTTGAATTTGACTGGGAACACCGGTGACTTAAACAGGATTTCTTGGCACCTCGGTGTATAAAACCTGCAGGTCTGCATTTACATCGTTGTGTTGGGTTTAAAATGTGTCTGTTCATCTTTCTCTGCCTGGAAGAAGGAAGAGGATTTGTTTACCGTCTCATCCCTTATTTTATCTTACCGTTCCCTCCGTCCATCAGGGCCGATGGTGAGCGCTCAGGATCTCACGGAGGACGAGGAGGCCGAAGCCGTGGACGAGGACGTTGTGGACGACGCCACGGCTGAGGACGAGGACGACGAGGCGGAAGTAGAAGATGACGAGAACGTGGAGCTAGTGAGTGATTGATTACCGATCACCAAAATAACCTCGTTAAACTGGGAGGTTTTGCCCTTTAATTAAACATGCAGTTTACGGAGTTAACGTGGTGGGAATCAGTTATTTTCTGTATCGAACAAATCAATAAGTGCTTCTTTGTTGTCCATAAAAGTTCAGTCGGCAGAAAGAAGTAGTTTGACAGCAAAACGCTCCATAGCTCTGCTCGAAGATTTTCAGCCGTTTCTAAGATTTTTAATTTGACTTTTTTTTTTATCTGTCAGACAAAACTCTCTTTTTCTGGTATTTTATAAACTCAAACAGATTGTTGGTTTCCGGTCTCTTCATGTTCAAGTCCTGCTGAATCAGGAAGCTGATGACATGAACATTTACTCTCTCTCTCTCTCTCCAGACAGAAGAAAAAGAAGACGAAGAGGAAGAAGCGTTGGTCGGGGAGGTGAAAGCTTCCCCAAACGCCGACACCACCATCCTGTTCGTCAAAGGAGACGGTAACTTCCTCATCTCGTTAAACTGGAGGCGCAGTAGTGATGTCATCGTGCCAGTATTGTGACTTTGATACCAAAACGCTTTCTAAATATCTCCGACAGAAATCTAAAACGCCAGGAAAAATAATAGTTCAGTTAATTCATTTAGTTCAAATGTAATCTGACGTCCCGTATATTTGAGTTAATGTGATTTATTTTATATTTACAAGCTGATTTCACATTAAACGGCGGTTAATAAAAGGTGTTTTTGGTAAAGAGAAGAGGTGTAACAGGAGGATCATCTCTTCCCCTCCAGACTTCCCTGCCAACAACATCGTGAAGTTCCTGATGGGCTTCACCAACAAGGGCCCGGAGAACTTCGTGGTGGAGTCTCTGGACGCCTCTTTCCGTTACCCGCAGGTACCGTCTCTTCCTTCCTTAAACCTAAAACCGTAAACCGCTTCAAGCCGACGGCTTCATGCTCTCGGCTTCTTCTGACCCGCTTCCGTCCCGGCAGGATTACCAGTTCTACATCCAGAACTTCACGGCGCTGCAGCTCGGCATCGAGGTCCCCGCCCTCAGACAGGCCACCTTCGAGTACTCCTTCATCCCCGCCGAGCCCATGGGGGGGCGGCCCTTCGGACTCGTCATCAACCTCAACTACAAGGACGCCAACGTAAGGATCGGCTTCTGGCTGTCCCGTAACGTTTAATCCGAATGAGGAATGTTTATTTCACACTGTCCTTTACCTTTAGATGTGGATCAAACGGGCAGAATATTCATGATTCTTATCCACTCCTCTCCAATGTTTTATTTTATTATAGAATTTTTTTATTTGTATTTTTATTATATTATTATTTTTGGGTACTATTATTATTAAATAATAAATAATACCCTGGAAGTAAATGAGGAAGAGGAGGGTCCCCCTGTGGTTAAAGAACCTGCATGTCGTCTTCCTCCTGCAGGGAAACGTCTTCCAGGACGCCGTCTTCAACCAGACCGTCACCGTCACCGAGCGGGAGGACGGCCTCGACGGCGAGACGTAAGTCTTCACTCCGCTTCCCGCTCTTCCTCGTCGTTTCCCCGTCTCTTATCCTGGTCTTCTCCGTCCTCTCCAGGATCTTCATGTACGTGTTCCTGTCTGGTCTCGGGCTGCTGGTCGTCGTCGGCCTCCACCAGCTGATGGAGTCCAGAAAGGTAGGATGTTTGAATCTGATCCCCGCTTAAACTCGCCTGCAGCAGTTAGTCGGCCTCGTGAACACGTTGGACTATAAAACCTGCAGGTCTGAAGACGAGTTTCACTTTAAGATGAAGAAATATCAGAACAATTTATCCCATTTTTAACTTTCAACTTTGAGTTTTTTTTATTTTTTATTCTTTTAGTGTAGTTTAAACAGATATTTTCAGCTTATTTAGTTTGTTTTCCATACAAAATAATAATAATAATTTAAAAATGCAGCATTCTAAAAGCTGGTGGAGGAAGTTCAGGTGTAACTCCTGTTTGTGTGCAGAGGCGGCGTCCGGCTCCCAAGGTGGAGATGGGAACCTCCAGCCACAACGACGTGGACCTGAGCTGGATCCCTCAGGAGACCCTGAACCAGATCAGTAGGTCTCACACACACACACACACACACACACACACACACACACACACACACACACACACACACACACACCTGTAATAAACAAGTAAACGAGACGTCTGAGTGGTATTTTTGCATGTGAAATAGGAAATAAGTTGATATGAATAAGTGTTTTCCTTAAAATGTAACGTTTGGAAGGTCATTGAATGTTTGTTGACACAGGAAGTAGATTCCTGTGTCTACACAGTGGTTTTAGTGGTTTAGAGCCGAACAACGCGACGTTTTTAAATACAAAGAAAGAAATGAAATATTCTCACTCGTTTCCTCTCGGTCAGCTGATGAGTGTGTCTGTTCTCTTCCTGCTTCACCTGTTCACTGTGTGACCTTTGACCTCCGCTCACTCCCTTTCTGTTTTCTCTCTCCTTCCTCGCTGTCGTGTTTCTGCTGCGTCTTCAGTGCAGAGTCGCAGAGGTGAGCTTGTGTGTGTGTGTGTGTGTAATCTGATCTGAGTGGAGCGCTGATGTCATTTCCTGTATTCTGGTTTGACTGTAGTCAGAGTACTTTCTCCAATAAACTACATTTCCCTGTTTTGGATTGTTCCTCACATTTTATACAGGGTTCGTACGGGTGCAGGAAATCCTTGAAAACCCTTGGATTTGAGTGTGGAGTTTACAATGTTCACCTTGAAATGCTTGAACAGTGCTTGACTTTGACTTTGAAAAGGTGCAGGAGCCCCGTATGTTAACGAGTTCTAACGAAGAGAGCTGAGCTCAGGAATCAGTGGGCGGGGCTTGTCTGTCCGTCTCACCGTGTTTCCTCTCTCTCTCTCTCTCTCTCTCTCTCTCTCTCTCTCTCTCTCTCTCCAGACAAAGCGTCTCCCAAAAGATCTCCTCGCAAACGAAGCCAGAAACGCTCGGCCGGCTCGGACGAGTGACGGGCGCCGTGACATCACGCCGATGTCAGAGCTTCACCCGCCGGTCTGCGTAGGAGGAGGAGGAGGAGGAGGAGGGGGAGGAAGAGGGGGGGGGCACTGAGCCAATCCTCTACTGAGAACTTTAAACCAGTGCCAAGCACAGCGATGGCTGGCTCACACACACACACACTCACACACGGCGTTCTGATTGGCCATTACAGTCTCGTGATGATGTCACATGTGACAAAAAGGATCGTCGGGGTTTAAAAGGCACGTTTGATCATGTGATTTTTATCTTCGTTCATCATCTCCTGCTGCGTTGTTACCGTGGCAACGGAGACGGAGTCAAGTCGCAACGAGTCGATGAATGTTTCCGCTCTCTGATGTCACGACTTCCTGCTTTGACGTGTTTGAGCGTCAACGTCTTCGGCCTCCTAGTCGGCGCTTGTCAATGTTTTTCTACGCATTGTTGTTTTTTTTTGTGTCGTTTTGTGCGTTTTCCTCTCCGGCGTTGCTCGTGTCACCGCGCATCCTGAACAGAACTCGGATCACGGCGTCGCCTCGAAGTCCACAAGGACTTGCGCCGGTCTAGTCCAGTTTTGTCCAGTCTAGTCCGATTTCGTCTGGTCTAGTCTGATTTCGTCTGGTCTAGTCCGGTTTCATCCGGTCTAGTCCAGTTTTGTCTGGTCTAGTCTGGTTCCGTCTCTAGTCCGGTTTTGCCCGGTCTAGTCCGGCCCTTCTTTCGGAGCTCTTGATGATCATGTCTAACTTTACCAGGTGACCCGGTTCAGTCCCTGATGGTTCAGGGTCCAAGGCCTGAAGGAAGGTCCCCCACTGGGACTGGGACCTGGTTTTGACACGTGGCAGAGTGGACTGAACCTGCCGAGAGGGAACATTTCAGCGTTGTATGTAAATGTAAATGTGGGCGGAGCTAAGTCGTCACAGAACTGCGTAGATAGCGTTTTTAAAAATGCATCTTTAAGTAAACGTGATTTAAACGGTTATTAACGACGTTAACTGATCACGCGTTCCATCGTCGGGACAGGAAGTGAGTGAAGAGGAGATAAAAGCTGCCGCTTTAACCCCGACGACCTGAAACAAACAAACGAACCCCAAAGGTTTCTGGGGGATGAGCGTTCCCATCATGTGACCGCAGACATCGGAAGTCGGCGAGAGGTTCGTCTTTAACGAGCCGACCGGTTTTTAGTTTCTAGTTTTCTTGAAGCGAGAACGGAAACCTTCGCCGTGTGCCTGTTTTCTACTTTTCTGTCTGTAAACGTGTTTTTCTCGTTCAAAATCGGAACAAATGTACGAATTTTTAGTTTTTCTTTGGATTGTGTAAAACTGGCTGAAGCACTGGTGTAAATACTGGCTGATGGACGAGACATTACTGAGCTAATTTATTTGAGTGACAGATTGACGGGTCTCTGTTTTGTGCACTGTTTTTTCTCACCACTAGGGGGCGGCACTGAGGTTTTGTTGTGCGAGGCTCGTCCAGGAGTTTCTTTTCTAAAATCCCGGCTGTCATTCGTAGATACGAGCTTCCACTTTGCTTCTGAGTGTGCAGGAAAATAAAGTGATGATTTCCCGTCCGACTCTCCGCCTCGTCTGTTCGTTTAAACGTTTGTATTTATTATTATATCGGTCGTAGATCAGCTGACTGATTAGAGCTTGATTTCAACTTCTCAAAGGTGTTGAGGCTGAATGTTTTTATTATCATTTAGTCGTGTTTAATTGTGATTTAATTGTTGACGGACAAAATGAAATTTGAAAATGTGACTTTTCTCTGAGAAAAAAACCATTTTGGGTCACAAGCAATAAAGTAATACACAACTAATGATTATATGTTTCTTTAGAAAACAAACTAATTGAAAAAAATATATATAAAAAAAAAAAAAGTATATTCACAAGTACAGGTACTTTACTTTACTTTTACTTTTATTATCTGAATAATTCAGCCATGCTAACGGTTTCCCCTCATTTCCAGTCTTTATGCTAAGCTAACGTTTGTGAGAGCACCATGAAAGCTTTCCGGTTTGTCACCAATTTAAAATAAGTCGTTTTAGGTCCAGAGAGATGACGGAGAATGTGACGAGCTGCAGGTTTGTGTGTGAAAGTGATTTTATTTTTGTTGAATGTGATTTCAGAGCGACGAGCGAAGGTGACCCTCTTGTTTCTATACGTTGTCACGTTGCTACGGTAACCCGGAGGGGACAAACCAAACGCTGACCCTCCACAGGGCCGGTTTGTTCTGTAGTTCACGTTTCTGGGAAAAGTTTAAGTTTGGTTGCAATCTGCAGCTTCGCCACTAGATGGCGCCCAAATAACACATTTGCTCTGTTTCATAATCGGAAAGGAGTTTGACATTTTTTTCAGTGCGCACAATTATTACAAAGAATTAGCAATAAAAACAATAATAAATATCAGATGACCTTGTATATAAAGTAAAACAAAATATACCGTAACAATGAAACTAATATTATTATTACTTGTATTTTGTGGTATGCTGTATTATTATTATCCGTTTTATTTAATAGAGCCTTTCATGTTCATTTTTAAAAATACCAATGTCCTGAATAAGCTTCATAATGAGTCAGTTTTTTTAATCTTTGAGCTATTAAAGTTTTTAATTCTGATATGAATCCAAGCAGAGCTGAGAGCCAATTAACTGCCATTAATCAAAATGATTCATAACCACCTTTAAAATCTGATTATTATTGAATAGTTTTGTTTGAGAAGACTCGATCACGTGAGTAAAAGTGTTGATTAGAGATTAATTATTTTATTAATGAGCCGTGTTGGAAAGTTACTAAATACATTTACTCATCCAAGTATATATTGAAGGACAATTTTGAGGTATTTTCAGTTTTGAGTACTTCGACAACACTACAGGAAATATACATTTTACAGATTCAGATTAATAATAACATATAATATTGAAGCTGTTTTCAGTTGTTCCCGTTTCCTCCAGCAGGGGGCGGTGTAACTCCACAGACCTCCGCTCTCCTTTTAACTCTTTCTTCATATCTCTCCTTTCTTTTCCTCTCTTCCTTCTGGGTGAACATTTTCTTAATATAATAATAATTATTAATATTATTATTAATTTTTGCTGTTATTAATTCTACAAAATCAGCTTGTATTTCTCTGCTGTGTAATAATTAATTAGCAGCAGGAATCAGCTGTTTTTCTTTATAACTTCTGTTTATTTTTTATCTTTATATTTACATACGTTTATATTTACTCTTTTAATATTTCTCTTTTATCTCACTAGAGGGCACCCGTCTCACACACAGGTCTGTCTCAGACACGGGTCTGTCTGTCTGTCTCACACACGGGTCTGTCTGTCTCACACACCGCCTGTCTCACATATCATGGGATGTTGACGTTCTGTCTTCCTTCTTTATTCTCAAACATATCTCTTAATATTTATTATTTATTGGGGTTTTGAAGTTGATTCCTGAGTAAATAAAGTTTTTTTTATCTTTATCTCTCATCTCTTTGTAATAACTACTTTTATTGATTTCCTCAACAAACAACAAATAAATAAATGAAAGGAAGGCGTCATGTTTGATTTTCATACAGCACACGCAGATACGAGGTGGAGGAACATCTAATAAATAACAACAAAAAGGACCTTAAGAACAAGTTCAAGTTGAAACAAAATGAAACTAATAAATAACAAAAAGGCAGTTTGTCTCTCATGTGTTTTTCCTGCTTTTATTCATTTACAATAAAATTTAAAGGAAAACATCATATTTGATTTAAATGATCACATGAAGGCACAAAGTTAATAAATAAATAAACACTCATGTCCTCATTTTTTCTCACTTTAACTAACTTTTATGAATTTTCTAAAAAAAAAATAGAAAATAAACAGAAAAGTAAGACAGCCTGTTATTTATGACTCCCTAGATATTGAATCAGTTCAAACTAAAGTAATAATAACATGTAGATAAATAGACCAATATAAAACAAGGGAAAAGGTCTCCTTTTATATAAAAGGACTTTGTGTAACCTCGCGATACTTCCCCTATCTCTCTTTCTCTCTCTCTCTCCCTCCTTTTCTCTCTCTCTCCCTCCTTTTCTCCCCCCCCCCCCCCCCCCCCCCCCCCCGTCGGAGGGGAGGATGGTGGGAGTCCTGCTCCGGTCAGTCCTGCCAGCCTACCGACCTACAGACGCACCGACACGCAGCTCAACACTCCGCTCTGACGGCACAAACTTCACACTTTTTCCGCCTCCAATTAATTTCTTAATTTCCCCCCAAAAGACAGAAAATAAACAACAAAATAAAAGCAACAGCTGGAGCCGCGAGGGGGACTTTTATTTTGGAGGCGTCTTTTTCTCTTTTCTGGTTAATTATCACACCTGGGGAGGATGAGGCGGAATTAAAGAAGCGCTTTCCCCGCGGAGGTGGAGCAGCGTTTCACGGCGTCGCCAGGGAATAACGCGAGGAGCGGAAGCCGCTCGCAGGAGGGTTTAAAGCGGCCGAAGTTTTGGGGGAAGATGCCGGAGGAGGAAGCGGGGCAGACGGAGTGAAGCAGCCCGGCGCGCACGTTGCCCTCCCCGGCTGCGCTGAAGCGTCGCTCCGCTGGATGTAAAAACCAAAACACCAAACAAGCTTCATCTTCTTCTTCATCAAACAGCTTTTTATTATCTCAAACACTTTAGTTTTTTCCCGCGGAGTTTCCGTGCTCATGGATCGGCCACTCGGCGCCTCCTCTCCGGATGGGATGTGCGGGCAGTGAGCGGGGCGCGGCGGTGCGGTGATGGTGTGAGAGCAGAAAACACGCAAAAACCCGCAGTTTTCAACGCAGGAGTTTCACATGTGAGTACCTTTCTCTGTTATTATGGCTGAATGCATGTTCGGGCTGAACTCTGACCTGTTTTAGTGGATCCTGACGCGGAGAAACACCTGCGACACTGACATCAAAAATCACTTCTGGCGACAAGAAAAAAGACAACTCATTAATTTCTCACCTTCACGAAGACAAACGGAACAACTTTGATCAGTTTCATAAACGTTTCTTGTCAAAACTGCGTTCAAACGGGGACAAAACGCGCGTTTCTGCGCGTAAACGTTCCCATTCCACCAAATTCTATTGCGAAAAGCGCAAATTTTCACATAAAACCTCCACAGTCGCACAACTCTGCGTGTCACTGATGATTATTATCTCCCAGTGTGATTGTTAGCAGCGCAGCCTCAGTTCGGCCCCGAAAACACGCACTTTAAACTCCACGAAACTACACCAACGTGCCTGTTTTTTCAGCTGCTTTGGAGCCCCAGAGACCGGGTTCCCTCCGTCTCCATGCAACAGCGCTCTTTATGAGCCGAGCCGCATCTTTCCATTAATTAAGCGGCTGTGTTTGTGTAATAAGCGGAGCTGGGATTGCTGCTCGTCGTCATATCTGTTTACTTCTCCGCTGCAGCTGAAACACTGTGTTCTCTCTGCTCGCTGTGGAAACCTTCATCACATCTGGTTCATAATAACTTTATTTGTGTCACAGCGACGATGCTTTTGCTTCTAGATTATAAAAGTCTCTTTTAACGTGGGTGTGTGATACATTTCCTCTCCTGTAATAATCGTGTGTGTGTGTGTGTGTGTGTGTGTGTGTGTGTGTTGTGAACGCTGTCCACACAGAGAAACGGCTCAGATAAACATGAAATATGTGCTTCACGTCTGTTATAACGATGCGTATATGAATACATATTTAAATGCGTGTTGATTCATCCAGGATGTGAAAGGTGATTTTAGTTTAAGGAGAGAAATGAGAGCACGAATGCAAACAACAAAAGGCATATCACTGTTTGCTGGAGCGACCTTTGACCTTTACGTGGTAAAGCTTGTTAACCAAACGGTGATTTGATGGTGGAGATGAAGAAACGCCCGTCTCACCTGTGGAAGCTCTGCGGTCCAGGTGAGTCAGCGGCATGCTGGGTAGGAAAGAGAGCGTAGGGCCGGCTGATGGGAAGAAGGAGAGCAGGAAGCAGTTTTATTTTGTCAGCGATTTCTTTATTTCGCCGTCGCTGTGTCACGTGTTTAGTTTTGATCTGATTTTTTTCGTAAAGTTTTAGTCCTCAAATTAATTTGACCATCTGAGCCGAAATATCAGCTGGTTTCTTTGTCGTTGTTTGTCAACGTCGACTTGAAGCTGCTGAACGGGAAAACTAAGCATTTCTACTGTGGTGCCGGCTAGCTGCTAACAGTGCTGCTAACAGTGCTGACCAAGCTAATAGTGTGTTAATAGTGTGAACCGAAGGGTGGGCGCTATGTTGTCAAGGTGACGACGATGACGTTGGTCAGGATCGTGAAACAGTCACTAAATTCAAGTTATTGTTTTTCTGCTGAGCTAAACATTTTTACAGTTCGTGTCGCAAGTTTGATTCCGGTCAGTCGGGACGAACTCACGCTACAAAACCAACGTGACCTTTAGACGGCAAAACAAAGTAAAAAGACTATTTGAACGTGACTTCTGTCCTGAGATGATCATGAATCTATAAATAGACTTAATTGAACGCAAATGAGCATATGTGACTGGACGACGCCTCATTTGCATATTTAATCCATCGGAGTTCCATTTAAAGGCGTGATTATGACGCAACGTGTGTGTGTGTGTGTGTGTGTGTGTGTGTGTGTGTGTGTGTGTGTGTGTGTGTGTGTGTGTGTGTGTGTGTGTGTGTGTGTGTGTGTGTGTGTGTGTGTGTGTGACCTTTTCCTGCGCTGAGACAACACGGCTGCCGTGTGACGGACGAGGCAGCGCCGCCCTGCAGACAGGAAGCAGCTTATTATCTGCAACCTTTTGTGCGTCGGCGTACGAAACCCGAGAACAGCCACTAACCACGTCGTATCCCTCCGCCTGGGACACGCCGGGCTCATTATGAAGAACCGCCACGGGACCAGAACATGGTTCCCCTTTAGGAGCAGAACCATGTTCCCCTTTGCAACCAGAACCATGTTCCCCTTTAGGACCAGAACCTTGTTCCCCTTTGCAACCAGAACCATGTTCCCCTTTAGGACCAGAACCTTGTTCCCCTTTAGGACCAGAACCATGTTCCCCTTTAGGACCAGAACCTTGTTCCCCTTTGCAACCAGAACCATGTTCCCCTTTAGGACCAGAACCATGTTCCCCTTTAGGACCAGAACCTTGTTCCCCTTTGCAACCAGAACCATGTTCCCCTTTAGGACCAGAACCATGTTCCCCTTTAGGACCAGAACCTTGTTCCCCTTTGCAACCAGAACCATGTTCCCCTTTAGGACCAGAACCTTGTTCCCCTTTAGGACCAGAACCATGTTCCCCTTTAGGACCAGAACCTTGTTCCCCTTTAGGAACAGAAATATGTTCCCCTTTAGGACCAGAACCTTGTTCCCCTTTGGAACCAGAAAGTTGTAAGTTGTTCCCATTCGAGGTAGAAATGTTGGCAAAGTACGTTTTTGCATTCAAGCAGCAAAAAGTGATGCAGGAGGTGAAACAAACACAGGACTTTCCCCCAGGAGACCAGGGTCCATGTCCAAAATTAAACGTTGTTACTTACATTATGTTATTGTTGGTGTAGTGCAGTAAAAAGTACAATATCTGAGATGTACTGGAGTAGAAGTATAAAGTACGAGAGTAGAAGTTTTCCCGCCCGATGCAGCATCACCTGAACGGAGGACGGCGTCCTCCAGACCGACGACGATGACTCAGCGGAGTCGAGACGGACAGATCAGCTTTAATCTCAGTGATCCTCTCTCTCTCTCTCCCCCCCCCCCCCGTCTCTCCAGCGGGCCGAGAGCGCTGACACTTTAATTATCTGTTATTCCTCCTCTGTTAAAGCAGCTCGCAGGAAAAGACTCTTAAAGTGACGCCTTCTGTCCTCCCGTCAACGATCTCGCTGCCCGACTCGCCGAGACGTCGGAGTCAGCAGAGTGTCGACAACCCGAACTTTAGACTTCACTCGTATCGATCGCTCGACTTTTAGAGGAATCTAGTTCAGTGTGAAGAAGACGTGAAGTCGACCTTCAGTCTGAAACGATTCACTGATCTGACCTGAGACACTTTTATAGAGACGCTGTAGTTCTACACCAGAGGAGACCTCCGGGTCTGAGAAGTGAAGCCGACGCTGAAGCGCCTTGAAGCTGTCATTCTCCCTGCTGGCCACCAGGGGGTGACTCCTCTCTGGTTGTATAGAAGTCTATGAGAAAATGAGCCCCCTTCTCTCGATGTATTATCTCAGTAAACATTGATGACGTATTCCAACAGGAAGTTAGCATCACGCAGATTATTTCATATTAGATATAAAGATTCTAAATCCCAAATTTCTTCACCCCAAACTTTTTTAGATGGAAATCCAGCTAATTAGCATTTTCTATCAGGTTGCATTCTGTGACTATTTTCTCAACCGTCGGTGAGCTAGCCAGCTAGCATGTTAGCATGAAAATCTCTGACAACAACGCACACAGAGGGAGAGAGATTTCATTGTATTTGGTGTTTCACAGTGGCGTGAAGAATCGAGGTGAGGAGGTCCGACCCCGAGAGACGAGGAGGCCCATGTGAGACGCTCTGAAAGCTCTGGACCAGAATAGAAAGTGAACCGCGGGCTCAGACTGTTGTCCTCAGGTCTATTTATAAGCTGCCGGTTTGTTTTTGTTGACGAAGTTCAGAGCAGCTTTTTGAACCGCTAAACGTTTCTGGACTCGTGGTTTAGTGTAAATTTGTAGTTTTCCTCATTGTTTTGCTTCATAGCTGAAGTGATTATCGGGAGTTTGTTGTAAACTAAAGAAGTCACATCAAACAAACGGCAGCATGCGCGCAGTTGGCGGAGTGGTTTAAGCGCATACCATGTACGAACGTACATACGCAGCCGACCCCGGTTCGAATCCCGGCCGGAGGTCCTTTGCTGCATGTCACATCCCCTCTCTCTCCTCGTGTTTCCGATCTATCCACTGCTAATAAAGGGCGTCTATGCCTCCAAAAAATCTTTAAAAAAACAAAAAACAAAAAAAACGGCAGCATGCGTCGGTCCAACAGTCGGCGTTGTTCGTAGCTACGTGAGGCTAGCTGCCGAACCGTCACGGGGAATAACACGTACAGAACGGGATCGGGAAGAGAAGTCAGCCGCCGACAGGATGTTTGATAAACCGTCCAAGTTCTTTGTTTTGTGATTTTGACGATACGATATTATCAGCGTTACGTTGTAGCGTTACGTTGTAGCGTTACGTTGTAGCGTTACGTTGTAGCATTGCATTGCTGGATATTTTATGTTACATTGTTAAGATCCGTTATTACATCACATTGTTGCGTTGCTAGGTTACGTTATTGTGCTGCAACGTTACGTAAATGTTAAATCACGATATATTTTCATGTGATGAAGACGTTTGGCGTGCGTGTGTGTTGACCTCACAGGTCCAGGCCAGCGTTAGAAGTCACACTCTGTGGATGTCTCGTTCTCCATCATCACAAAATCATCCAACACACACACACACACACACACACACACACACACACACACACACACACACACACACACACACACACCATATATATTACTTATGCATTAATCCTATACAATGTTGTTTCTATATGGCGGGGTGATGAACACGTAATATCCTAATGTCTGTGATTCTGCATATTGTACTTTTACTTGGATCAGAGTACTTTTACTGAAGTGAAAGATGAGACGAGGCCTCGTCTCTTTGCAGCCGTTTTAAATCTCCTTTCTTGTTGTTTTAAGTCTCTGTTAGTGATGTTTTCTATCTGAACACCAGAGGAGCCCCGTTCGTTTCACGGCCTGACCTTTCGTCCCACCATGTTGTTGTTGTTGTTGTTTACTTCCTGTTTCCTGATGGAAAGCGGTTTGTCAACCCAGAACCAGAGTGGTCAGATTGAAGGGAACACCTGCGACCGGACGGCGAGCTTTATTTAAATGTTCCGGCTCCACATCTGTGGGTAAACGGACGGCCGGCATTAGAGTGCACATAAGGGGAGAGATAACGAGCTCGTCAATAACCATCACATCCACTCACGGCGACCGGTAAACACCGGCGGGAATGTCTGCCTCCAACTTTTCCATCTCTTTGACCTTTCCGTCAGCGTGTAGCAACATGTCGATCCACTTCATCCACCGTAACGCTGAGGTTTTATTTCGGGGATCGGGTTTCCAGTAATGCTGTCGATCGCTACCTCGGCGTTCGGTGTCCCGTGTGGCGGTGGTCCTGCTGGCTCCCCTACAGACCGGGAGACGACCGGCAGGCGCCGCTGCCGCCAAGCGCCACGTTTGGCCGGCGGCGGATCCATTCTTTTTCTGGCGCCGTTTAGAGTCCCGGAGAGGACGTCCAGCTGATGATGGAGGCGTTTCCTGCCAACAGCTGATTGTGTTTCAGCTAAAACCTCCTATAGAAGGCATTCTGGAGCGTCTCCCAGCATGCACTGCATGAAAGGCAGCGGAACGACGGGGACAGGTGAATGTCAGAGCCGCTTCTATTTAATACGCTTCGGTTCTGTCTGAGTGAACAAAGTGCTTTAAAACGTCCCGCTGTTGTCATGGAAACGCCTCACACGTCTGCAGTGGAAGTTACAACGTGATGGATGACGGTTTTCTGTTTTCACTTCCTCTAAACTTTCTGTTTCCTGTCTGAACTCGATCACAAACCGTCATCAGTCACAGGATCGATCCTGGTCCTCCAGACCTCTACTTCTAATACTGCATGATGGTACTAGTGTACTTTTACTGCATGGAGCTCACAGTACTAGTGTACTTTTACTGCATGGAGGTGACAGTACTAGTGTACTTCTACTGCATGGAGCTCACAGTACTAGTGTACTTTTACTGCATGGAGCTCACAGTACTAGTGTACTTCTACTGCATGGAGCTGACAGTACTAGTGTACTTTTACTGCATGGAGCTCACAGTACTAGTGTACTTTTACTGCATGGAGCTGACAGTGTGTACTTTTACTACATAGCTGCAACATGTCCTCGTGAGCATTTTTCTTGTCCACCTCGAGATGACATCACTTCCTGTCCTTAGACAAGCAGACTGTAGAGTGTGTTACTGGGGCTGTTGCCGGGGTCGTTGCCGGGGTCGTTGCCGGGGTTAGAGAGAGAGAGACGGTGAAGCGAGTATGAAGGAAACAGTGAGGGCTGCTGGAAAGCTCACGGTTCGGATCCACATATCTGGTCTACTGGTCTACTTTGGTTTGTCTGCACCTGTACTGGTTTCCTTCCCTCCTTGTCTGGTTCTGGTTCCTCCTGGTCTACTGGTCTACTTTGGTTTGTCTGCACCTGTACTGGTTTCCTTCCCTCCTTGTCTGGTTCTGGTTCCTCCTGGTCTACTGGTCTACCTTTGGTTTGTCGGTCCTGGTTTCCTTGCACCCCCCTGGACCCCCACCTGAACCTAGGACACACACAGATAGTCCACATAGTCCTGGACCACCAGGACTCAAACTTTCAGGGAGAAAACGTGAGATTTGAATGAGAAGTGCTGCAGCCGGGACGTGTTGACAGAACCGGAGAGGGAGTCCTAATAGAACCTGATTTAATCAGCCACGAGGGACGACGGGGAGAACAAGAGAACAGCAGGACACACACACACACACACACACACACACACACACACACACACACACACACACACACACACACACACACACAGAATAACAGAATTGAAGAGACAAGGTGGGAGGAGAGAGACTCAAATAGGATAAATCTAACTGGGTCGCTGTGTGTGTGTGTGTGTGTGTGTGTGTGTGTGTGTGTGTGTGTGTGTGTGTGTGTGTGTGTGTGTGTGTGTGTGTACGTACAGACAGACAGACAGGCAGAATCAATAGAAAGCCTATTAAACTGATCAGCGTCAAGCCAAGGTTTGTGACGAGAGGAAGAGCACACACACACAGACACACACACACAGACACACACACACACACACACACACACACACACTCTGTAGATGCATCTTCACTTCAGTTTGTTTTCTAGTTCCTTGTTCTGACTGTTAGTCCTGGTTCTCTGTGCAGCAGCCGGACGGCGGCGGCGTTACGTCGTCACGTGGTTATTAAATCTGAGACGGATTCACGATCAGTGTCTGAACAACAAAAACATTGTGATGGTTTGAGGAGATCTCACCCCCGAGGGGAAAACATCAGTCTGGAAGAAGAAGCAAAAAGATAGACACGGCTGAGTCACATGACACAACTTATCCATCAAAATTCATGAATTTTACAATCAATACGAGACACAAACTAACCAGGAGGAGACTAAACAAGACTACCGACACAGAACAACTGCATCTCAAGGGGACATAATCCACCCATGTGTCATCGTAGTACAACTGGTAGTAAAGTAGTAGTACTGGTAGTAGTAGTAGTACTGGTAGTAGTAGTAGTTGGTGGTGAGACCTGCTGCAGACAGACAGGTCTCACCGTTGCAGCACCGAAGACAAACCGGATGTTTAATTGAATCTGTCAGTCAGCTGATCAACACGTCCCTTACTTCCTGTCTCCGTCCGTCTCCGGTGGCAACAGTCAGACGGCCTCCTCCGCCGTCAGCTGAAGTAGAGCAGAGTGTGTGTGTGTGTGTGTGTGTGTGTGTGTGTGTGTGTGTGTGCACACAAACGCGTGACGAAGCTATAACAGGGTGATGAGCTCGCTCGTCTGACCTCCTTTGGTGCTAAATTAAAATGAACCTGAATATTGATGCCTAATGAAGGAAGGTGTGTGCACGTGTGTGTGTGTGTGTGTGTGTGTGTGTGTGTGTGTGTGTGTGTGTGTGTGCGCGCACGTGTGTGTGTGAGGCTGAGCGATGACGAGGCTTAAAGCCGGCCACTCGGGGAGATTACCTCGATACGCGCCGCACACACACATTCTTATAAAAATCCAGTGTCACTTTTTTCGAGTCTTCACGTTGATGCAGTTTTCGTCATGGTAACGGTCGATGACATCACAGGTGTGGATTTGTACGAGCTGATGTGAGTTAATGATGTGAGTTAATGAGAGGGATCACTGACGATGTCACTTTTAATCTGACAGACGTCTGACAGTTTACAGCTGTCAATCATCCTCTAGTGATGACGATGATGATGTCACTGGGACAGCTGACATCATCAACAACAGTTCCACTGTAGCCGATTATTCATTAAATATGTGTTGAGTCAAGTGTTCAGTGAACGTTCATCACTAAAATACATAACGGGGGGACGAGAGGGAGACGAGAGGGGGACGAGAGGGAGACGAGATGGAGACGAGAGGGGGACGAGAGGGAGACGAGATGGAGACGAGAGGGGGACGAGAGG
>NC_139929.1:1153832-1166332 GCF_963514095.1 Eutrigla gurnardus | reverse complement strand
GGAGACCAGAGGAGAGACTGGAGACAGGTCCAGCCCAGGCCTGGACCTGGCCTGGACTGGACCTGGACCCGGTCTATCTGCAGCCGGAGCAACAACACAGCTCAGTGAAGCAGCTACTGGCAGTCGGGGAGGATCAGTCGAACCCCGCCGAGAACCAGAGAAGCTCCTTCAGCGGTGGACTGATCCAACTCCCTCTGACGGGGTCCGCCACGCAGGACGCCGAGTCAGGTGCCAAAAACAGTCCGAGGAGAGACGGGAGCCTTGTTAGGAGACTCCAGGATCACAAAGAGCCCGGCAAGACGTCTGGATCTGAGAGGATCAGCATCATTAACCAACACGTGTTCTCGGAGGTAAAATGAGTGTTTGTGAATGGAGTCTGGTGTGTTCAAACATAGATATTTATACACTTAAACTGATATTGATTTTTAATTTTATTTAATATTCTAAGGTGTCTTAATTATGATTTTCAACTTCGCCGTCAGACAGACTTTATATGGCCGTCTTCACCAGACTCCATTGATAAAAACACTACTTTTACCTTGCAAGTGTAATCTCCCAAACTTTTGCTATTGCTTCCCCTTATGATAACCTTGTTGATTAGCTAGCTTTGGTAAGCTACGATGCTGCTTTGTTGCTAACCGCCGTTTCCGTCTGAGATCAGACGTACCGGCCCTTTAAGTCTGCTTCAGCTCAGATTCAGTGTGGAACAGGACCGTGGTTCAGTTTGAGTCCACCATCTTTTTCTCTGACAACATTTTGGTCCTCTGGTGCCGGTTTGAGGTCTGAGCCCCGAGGTTCAAGGCCTGAGGTCTGAGGTCAGAGGTTTGAGGTCTGACACCTGAGGTCCGAGGTCTGAGGTCTAAGGCCCCTTTCACACCTACGTTTGAAAAAGCACCCTGACATCTGTCTCCTGGGTGAAAGTCCTGTGTTTCGTTGAGCCGGTCCACCACCCAGACCTGCTCCCTATGTGGACTTTCTGGGACTCGGTTTGAAGGTTTCGTAACGCTGGACGTGCGAAGGTTTGTGATTGACGCGGAGCTTCAATGTGACGCACGGCGGCGGCTGCATGTCAGGGTCACCCCCCCCCCCTTTCATCGCCATGGTCGCCTGCCAGCTCGGCTTGGCTCGCCGCCTGATCCGAGTGAATCATTTCCTGCGCCGGTTGGCGGCGCGGTGACAGAATGTGTTTTCTCCTCTCAGGCTGATTGAATCGAAGGCGCTGCACGTTCGCCGCCGCCGCATCCTCAGGAGACGGAGTCCTGTACGGGTTTAGCTCTCCATCACGGCGCCGTGACAAGGAGGGGGGGGGGGGGCTGATGGGATTGGTCCTGAGTGAGCTTTCCCGCCATTCATCCGTTCATACGGGAGGTTTTTAGTGACTGAACCGCAGAGTGTCGGTGTCTCAGTCGAGGAGAACAGTTACGAACCATTTATCTTCCGTACGTCAACATATTTCTGAGTGAAACAGGAGGCGGGGCTTAACGCTGGGAGGGATTCGATTTGATGGTTGGAAAGATGGGCTCACCATATATATACCATATATATATATATATATAGCTTACGGTATTTGTTAGTGTGCAGAGAATGAAAATAGTAAAGTAAACTTTGCTCAACTATACTTTAAAATACAATTTGTTTTCTTTAAAACATAAATCACAGTTTGTTTAATCAGAACAAAACATTCTTGTTGTTTTGTCATCAATGGTCTTCCGTACTTTCCACCTGAGCAGAGAGAGTTCACAGTAATATGTCTACATCTTATCACAGGCACAGTTTTTTTTTCTCACGATGTTTCGTGGAACAGATCGGAAGCTTTAGTGCCGTCACACATGATGACGTAACGAACCGACGCAGCGGAGACAGAGAGGTTGTAGCTCGCCAGAGGTTTTCCAGAAACGCTCGGAGGTAAAAAGAGGAAGCCAAGCGTGCGGTCCATTCACACACACACACACACACACACACACACACACACACACACACACACACACACACACACACACACACACACACACACACACGGCTTGAGAGCCACATACTGTATGTGATGAATAGCTGAAGTGGTTTGGAAATAAAGGAGGACAGGACTCACAAAAGGCGTATTCTGTTGTTTTAGAAATCTTGTTAGTGGCGTTCTTCTGGACCGCTGAACTCTGACGAAACCAACAAAAGTACCTCTAATATGAAATACTACCTCAAGTAGAGGACAGAAGTTCTCAATTTGACGTGGCAGAACCTCTTTTACTGAAGTACAAGTACCTCAATATTCCAGAACAGACGTCACCATCTTGGTTTCAGTCCGCCACCATCTTGGTTTCTGTCTGTCACCATCTTGGTTTCTGTCTGTCACCATCTTGGTTTCTGTCTGTCACCATCTTGGTTTCTGTCTGTCACCATCTTGGTTTCAGTCCGCCACCATCTTGGTTTCTGTCTGTCACCATCTTGGTTTCAGTCCGCCACCATCTTGGTTTCAGTCCACCACCATCTTGGTTTCTGACCGTCACCATCTTGGTTTCTGATCTTTTTCGAGCTTTCCGTGTAAAACGCGTTCTGTGGGAGTTCAACTTTTAAGATGGAAACACTGACGAGGCAGCCACATCCTAAAGCGTCCGCTGCTTTATGGTCTAACTGACAGATTTGATCGTTTTGTGATGGGGGTGTGTTCAAGGACTCATTAATGTCACGTTAACTTCAGCCATCTGAGTTGCATTCAGGGACGTCATCGGACAGCAAACGTAGTAAAACAAGGCTCGTACTAAAACTTACATCTGCACTCCAGTCGGCTGGTTCTCACCTTGACGTGTGTGTGTGTGTGTGTGTGTGTGTGTGTGTGTGTGTGTGTGTGTGTGTGTGTGTGTGTGTGTGTGTGTGTGTGTGTGTGTGTGTGTGTGTGTGTGTTTATGTCCCTTAATGAAGATGCATGTACAACACCGACAGGTTCACGTTTATGTTACAGGACAGTTGATGGTGGTGAAATATGTAGAAGATTGATATGAGCTGCAGGTTTACACACACACACACACACACACACACACACACACACACACACACACACACACACACACACAGGCGTTGATTAATCTTGTGTCACATAGTTAAATGTTATCATTAAAGAAGCTCATGAAGTCGCTGCAGGAAGCCGGGACTCTTATTTATCTCTATTTATGGCGCGCTGACATCACGAGGTCCTTCCTGGACTTTTTAAGAGCTTCTTGCCGGATTCTTCTATCTTGGGGGAACGCCACATCCTCTGATCTTTCCTTTCGGCAGGGAGACGGAGTGGAGCGGCGTTGGCAGCGAGCCGGCCCGCCATCGACAACACGATCAATTCTGGAGGGACTAAAGTTAGTCCTCTGTTATAATTAGACTCAACCCTTCTTTAAATTCAGCTGGAGCTTCATCACAGACACACTTTGGTCTGAATGGATGCTTTTTGTAACCCTTGATTTTATTCATCCTATTTTTTTCTTGCATCATTTTTAATAAGAGTGATGAAGAAGGTTGTTTTTACATTTTTTTTCGTGAATTTGAAATGCAGTTTGATGCATTTAAACAAACCCCATCCCCCGAAGTCACCATAACCGAAGTAATTTATTTTCATTATTATTATTGTAAAAATACTTTTCCCTTCGACAATATGGGTTATTGAATGTAGATTAATAGACCAAATTTATAAATGTACATTTCTGATTATAATTTTTGACCCAGGAATTCTCTCTGTAGTTAAAATCCTCATCCAGCTGTTTGTCTTTGCGTTGGCCCTTGAGCAAGGCAGCAGACTGATGGAGGAAAGAGTGAAATATATTACATGCTGTAATCCACGCGCACTCGAACGCAACACGAAATAGGTCGACTGGCTCAGCCTTTGTTGGAACCTGAAGGTCTGGTTGCAGTTTGAGGCCAAAACACAGAAAACAACAACAACAACAACAACAACGGCGAGGACGAGGAGACAAAGACACAATGAGTGAGGAAAAGAAACCTCATTAAAACAGAGAGGAGCTTCTGAAGGCTGAAGACGTATTAAAGATAATTTTGGTGTTTTGGCCTGAAGCTGAAGGAAGATGACGATTAGAGGGAGAAAAGAGGTTCTGTGTTGAACGAACTTCTACAATCAGACAAAGACACGAGAATAAAGGAAGACCTCAAACTAGAGCTTCACTGTCGGGGGGGGGGGGGGGGGGGGGGGGGGGTGATGGAGGGAATTAAGATGTAAAGAAGGAAAGAGAGGGAAAGAAGGAACGGAGGATGTAGGAAAGAGAAGAAAGTCAAGGAGGGGAAGGAAGGTTAGTAAAGAAGGAAAGGAGGAGATGGGGGAGGGAAGAAAAAGAGGTTAGGGAAACAAAGAAGCAAAAACATGACCTTTGACCCCCGCACTCTCGTTAACAACATCACCTGACTTCCTCCTTTACTGGCACACAGCAGCCATAATTCCCACGGCCCCTAAAGACCCTGAACGTGAACCTGGACACGAACAACCGTCTTCAGAGAACAGTTTCAGTTGACAGAGGTTCAAGTACACTTTGTGCAGCGGGACCTTTGAGGACTTGGGGGACCTGGTTTCAGATCCTTGAGGACTTGGGGGTCCTGGTTTCAGATCCTTGAGGACTTGGGGGTCCTGGTTTCAGATCCTTGAGGACTTGGGGGTCCTGATAAGAACAGAGGTCCTCACAAGTGTGTACGTGACCGAGTGGAAACCAGGACCGGACGCGTCACCGGGACCGGCTGTGGACGGACGGAGTGGATGACAGCGTCCGATAAGGACGGAGAACAGGGCTGGGTTTCCTTTTGATGTGGAGACACACACACACACACACACACACACACACACACACACACACACACACACACACACACACACACACACACACACACTTCAGAAATCAGATTTGGGAGCTGTGAAGAATAAATGCATGAAGGGTTGAAAAACGAGGCCTGTGTAATCATTCAATTAGGAACCAAAACAGATGGTCTGGACACACACACACACACACAGACTCACACACACTCACTCATATACACACACACACACACACACACACACACACACACACACAGACACACACACACAGACACACACACACACACACACACACACACACACACACAGACACACACACACACACACTCACTCATATACACACACTCACACGCACTCATATACACACACACACACACACACACACACACACACACACACACACACAGACACACACACACAGACACACACACACACACACTCACTCATATACACACACTCACACGCACTCATATACACACACACACACACACACACACACACACTCATATACACACACTCACACGCACTCATATACACACACACACACACACACACACACACACACACACACACACACACTCATATACACACACTCACACTCACTCATATACACACACACACACACACAGACACACACACAGACACACACACACCTGTTACACCTGTCTCACACCTTGTCAGTCTTGCTCTCGCTGAACTCTGTGTAATCCTAGAGTCAATCTCTCTCTCTCTCTCTCAGTGTAACTGTATACTCGATCGCCCCGTCGTTCCGGGCGATAATGAGACACTTTAGTCCTGGACATCCCATAATCACCTGACTGTATACGTGGATACATCAGGCAACATAGGTGTTAAAGTCAGCCTGTACATCCATCCATCCCCCCCCCCCCCATCACTCTATCGCCATAGCAACTCGTTGTCGTGATGTTTCAGAAACGCTTCATTTATCGCTTTAAGTGTAACGATGTAACTTCCTTTACCTTCTTCCTGACGATCGGGTAACGTATTATCATAGCAGTGTTTAGTGTTGTTTTTATTCATGTTTATCTGTCATATCGGCTTGTTTGTGACCCCTTTCCTGTCTGTCTGCCTGTCTGTCTGTCTGCCTGCCTGTCTGTGTGCAGCTGGTATACTGGCCAGTCAGCAGCAGGATCAGGATGAGAAGATGGCTGGCTGTGTGTTTCCAATGGGACCAGAGAGCTTTCAGCGCTTCACGCCGGACTCCCTGGCAGCCATCGAGCAGCGCATCGCCACGGAGCATGCCCGACGCACCAAACAGTACCAGGAGGTACACACACACACACACACACACACACACCTGATAAACACAGCGTGTCATTGATATCACCGTCATTATTAGAAGGAGATGAAATTGAAATATTTGGAAGCTGAAAAAAATGAGGAGATAAAGCAGATGTGTTTCAGAGGTGGTGATGGTGTATGTGTGTGTGTGTGTGTGTGTGTGTGTGTGTGTGTGTGTGTGTGTGTGTGTGTGTGTGTGTGTGTGTGTGTGTGTCAGGACCTGGGCCACGTGGCGCTCCCCCGGCCCCGGGCCGACCTGGAGGCAGGAAAACAGCTGCCACGAATCTTCGCCGACATCCCGTCTCATCTGGTGGGCGTTCCCCTGGAGGACATCGACCAGTACTACTTCAAAGACAAGAGGGTAGGTGTGTGTGTGTGTGTGTGTGTGTGTGTGTGTGTGTGTGTGTGTGTGTGTGAGTGTGTTGGAAACACCCCGTCTCTCCGGTTGGAGAATCCCTGGAAGATGAATGGACTGTTTGGAGGGTTGGTGTCCGTCGTCCTCCTTTCAAACTCTCGGGGGAGAGTTCTGTAAAAGCAGCGTCTGCAGCTGCTTCATCCTCACAAACACACTCCTGCTTCCACTAATTAATGACATCAGTCATGCGCAGGCATTCGGAGCCTCATAGAGATCCTGAAACCTGGAAGTGTGTGTTTTTGCTGACACGAAAGTCTGTTTAACACAGCTGGAGAGATTCTAACGTGTCATTATGACATAAAATACGTGAGGTGAAGTCATGTGACCGTCTGGTTCCTGTGGAGCCCCACCACGGTTGTATTTACGCTTTAACAATATAAAAGTGGTCTTCATTTTAATTCTGCTCCAATATTTATTCCTGGTTTGCAGAGGCATCAAAATTACGGATGTGTACTCAAGTAGAAGTACTTGTGTTCAAAAGTAAAAGTACTGATTCAACTTCTTTAAATTGGCTTTTTATATATATATATATATATATATATATATATATATATATATATGAATATATGAATATATATATGAATAGCCTTTTCTCCCGTCATTAAATTCAGCATCTCCCCGTCGGTGTAAATGTGGTCAGTTCGCCGAGTACCCAGAATCCTCTCTGATCCAGTGTGTTTCCTGTCTCCGTTGCAGACCTTCATAGTCCTGAACAAAGGGAAGGCCATCTTCCGATTCAGCGCCACGTCGGCTCTCTACATCTTCAGCCCGTTCAACCCGGTCCGCCGAGTCGCCATCAAGATCCTGGTCCACTCATATCCTCCCCACGCCGCCGCCGCCGGGCGCACTCATGCTGACAGTGTTGTGATCTGCTGGGAAAACGGCCGCAGGGAGGTCAGAGGTCAGATACAGAGCAGGCTTCGGTTGGGCGGGGAGTGTGTGTGTTGAAGGACGCTGTGTGTGAGCCGCCGGGCCGGCCAGAAGGCATTGTGGGTGATAATATAAACAAATGGATGCAGACGGGCTGGTTGGTCGCTGGGGCGTCTGAGGCCTCGCAACGCTTCACTGCTTCATGACGTCAGCAGGCCGATGGCAGCGAGGTCATTCTGAATACTCTACCCACGTAGAACTGGAGATACTTGTACTCCACAACATCTAGGAGGGAACATCATTCTCTTTTTCTTCTCTGACAGATTCGGTTACTACTTTGTTTATGTGATGTAGTGTGGTACTTTAGTACTAATCTGCCCTGAAGTACACAAAGCAGAGAACCAAGTCACTCTCAAGTCTGAAATCATTACTGACAAGTTCCAGTTCAAGCCCCGAGTCAAGACACGTTAACGTGGTAAACATACTTTTCAATGTGAGTACTCGTTGTACAGCAGTGTAGTTGTATGAGAGTATTTGTGGCCTTGTGTCTTTGTACACTCTCGCCTCAGTAACGGTGTGTTTACGTGTCGGCCGTAGCCTAACAGTTGTACTGATGCTAACAGCTAACAGGTTAGCATGCACAACGCTGAGTGATGGGCTTTATGCTAACTCATAGCTTACACTATATGGAGTGATGCTAGCATGCTCTTTATTCATTCTGTGTAGTTTAATGGAGTTATTAAGGTTGTAATGAAATTGATATTTTAAAAAAAGAAGACAAAGGTGAAAAAAAGACCCGCCAAAAAGTTTGTAAAACTCTCTGAAGAGACTCCAGTCGCTCCGTCCCACGCCGGCGTCCTCGGCTCCAGACGCCAAACCGACATGACAGATATTACCCAACACCCAAAACTCAACACCCGCCCCCCCGCAGTCCACCCCCCCCACCTCACACCGTCTATTTTTACCGTGGGAGGCGGCTGCTGGTGTTGAGCGATGTCGAGCCGGCGGACACGCTGCTGTTGTCAGGGGGATAAGTGGGTGAAGAGGTCGGCGGCGGAGGTGCGGCGCTGCTGATGTGCTACGTACGTGTGTGTGTGTGTGTGTGTGTGTGAGTAGTGGTGGTGAAGTGGAGTTTTCTGTGACATGGAGTGTGTTCTGGATTGATGCCCAACCATACTGGCGCCATAATGACAAGCTGTGTGTGAGGCAGACACACACACACTAACACTTCTAGATACTGTGTGTTTTTCTCTCTCAGGTGATCACCACCACCTGTTGTTGTTGTTTTTCCACAGAAAACCCTGTTTGACTACATTTCCCATGAGGCCGTTGTTCTGGAGGACACACGTTTGACTCGGTGTCCTGCGAGACGTTGCTCGGGGAATAGTTAATCCATCAGACTGTGCTGCAGCCACCAGCTGTGTCTCCCGTTGCGTTGCCTTCCTCCCGGTTGAATTCACCGGCTTCGTGTTGCCGAGTTGTCGCGTCGCGTTCAAGAGAAAATCTAAAAGTCTGTAAAATTGTGTTCCCGTCACCGCGCTCTTTGCTCCGTTGTGTCTGCAAGTCAAAGTAACTCCAGAGAAGTTGCTGAAGGCCAGAACCACTACGACGGTTGCTATGGTAACAGAGGATTTCCAGGCTGTGTGCATGGTAGACCCAGAACACACTGGGGGGATTATAGATCTGGTCTGGACTGGGACCACCCCGGTGCCCCCCCCCCCCCCCCCCCCCAGGAGGACCTGGATGAGAGGAAGATGATACATGGATGGATGGAGGAGTGGACCACTGATGATCTTCTCAAGATGCAGTTTCTTCCTGCTGTTCCTTTCAAGATAAAGAAGATGGAAAAATGTCCAGGTCTCATGTACTGAGGAAAAGAGGAAGGGGGAAGAGGAAAAAGAAGAGAAGGACAAAGAGGAAGGAGAAGAAGAGGAGGAAGATGGAGAAGGAAGAGAATGGTGAAGAGGAAGAAGAGGAGGAAGAAAAAGGAAGGAGGAGGACAAAGAAGAGGAAGGAGAGGAGGAAGAAGAAGAATGATGGAGAGACAGAAACGTGGAGAGAGGGAGGAAGAAGTAAGTAGAATCAGAAGGAGGAGGAAAGAAGGAAGGAAGGAAGGAAGGAAGGAGAGAGAGGTAGAAGAATGATGGAGAGACAGAAACATGGAGAGGGGGAGGAGGGGGAGGAGGAGGAGGCTGGTCCCGTGGTGGAAGAGGGAGGTGTAATGACATTACGGTACGGTGGCCTGGGAGGTCCATGGCAGCAGGCCTATCATTACGCTGTAATTAGCTCCCGGCTCTGCGGCGGCGGCGCGGGGGGACATTTGCGTTTGTTTGTCAATCGCTTAACCGCGTTATCTCGCCGCCTCGCCATCGCGCTCCGGCAACATCATTACATCCGGCACTCAATCAACAATTACCCAGCAGCCCCTGCAACGTTCCTCTGGAGTTCGGGCGGTGGTTGCTCAGGGAGCATGTTCCCTTTCTGCCAAATTACAATAATTATGATTCATTTATAGCCGTGATTGACGGCCGAGCGGCGTGCCCTCCCACCTGGCGGCGTGTTGAACATGGCGGGTGAAGGTGATGTTTGACGCGTGTCGCTGCCGTCTGACAGTTTGGGAAAGTTGCCGCTCCCCGTTATGTGCTGATTAGACACGAGTGGGCCCGTACTCCCCCGTTCTCCCGCCGCCGCTAATGGCATATTCATTTGCTGGATATTGAATGTGGCAGGCGTTGGAGGGGAGCGGCGGCTCACTCCGTCTTTATTTAGCCCTAATGGAAAAAAACACATGTGGAGTCATGTGGTCGCATTTATCTGACAGAGAGGGAAGGAGTCCTGAACAAGGTCCAGGTCCTGGCTTCACGTCGGACTCCGTGCTCTTATTGAACTGTTTCAGATGGAGGTCTGGACTCTTGTGACAGGGTTTTCTAGGTGTTTATTCCAAAAACAGGATTAAGGACTGAACGTCTGAATTTACTGTTTGTGTCTTTGAAGCTGAAATATTGATTCCAGACTTGATTTGGGGCTTGATTTGGGACTTGATTTGGGACTTGATTTGAAGCTTGATTTGGGGCTTGATTTGGGGCTTGATTTGGGACTTGATTTGGGGCTTGATTTGGGACTTGATTTGGGACTTGATTTGGGACTTGATTTGGGACTTGTCAGTCTTGATGACTCTAAAAACAATGACTTAGCTCCACCTCAGTTAATCGTTATAAATGATAATTGGAACAGAAATATTAACAGTATTGATGGATGGAATACGATAGAATGATTCATTAAGTTGTGGAACTCGCCCCGTGTGACTCGTGGAGGTTATTTCCTGTTCCTGTGTGTCATGTGACCAACGTCCTCTTTCCTTAACCTGCTCACCTTGTTCAGTCTGTTCATCATGTGCACCATCCTGACCAACTGCTGCTTCATGGCCATGTCGGAGCCGGCGTACTGGGCCAAGTACCTGGAGTAAGTACATCCGTCTGTCTGCCTGTCTGCCTGTCTGTCTGTGGTAACACCTGTGTTCTGGTGGCGTGACGCCATCCGGGGTCTGATCCTGCACCGTCCAATCAGATCTCAGTTTTTGGTCAAACGCACCGAATGAGATTCTGATGACGAGAGACTTTCTGACTAAACACTTCGTGTTGCAGCAGCCGAGACCTGGACCAACCTGGATGTCCTGTCTGTCTGTCCCATCTGTCTGTCTCTTTCTGCCTCCCATCTCTCTCTGTCTCTCTCTTCTGCCACCTGTCTGTCTGTCTCCCGTCTGTCTGTCTCTGTGCGGTTGAGTTGACACCCTGTCGGGTCAAACTTGCTTCTGGGGACAAACTAAATAAGTGAAGGATGTTCAGAGTCGAGGCTGCTGGTTTTATGAATATTCATCCTTCCTCTCTCCTCTCCTTTTATTCATCTTGACTCCTCTCTGCTGCTCCCTCCCTTCACTGTCTTCTGTCTCCTCATTGTTTCTGTCTCCACTACTTCCAACCATCTCACCTTAATTCTCCTCGGTCCTCCCTCCCTCCCTTCCTCCGTCAGGTACACCTTCACAGGTATCTACACCTTCGAGTCCCTGATAAAGATCCTGGCGAGGGGTTTCTGTGTGGGGCCCTTCACCTTCCTGAGGGACCCGTGGAACTGGCTCGACTTCAGCGTCATCGTCATGGCGTGAGTCAAAAACACACAACATTCATTCCGTTCCATGAAATCCACATCTGATTTTGTCAGTTTAAAGATAATAAAGTCTCATATTGTGGTTTAACTGAATGTTACTCACGCTAAAAACAGGTCTCGCTCCTTCTTACTCTTCCTGCTAATAAAAAGAGTCGCTCGATAAAACACATCCAGAGGGGTATCGCCTTTGTCTCCAGAGGGGTATCGCCTTTGTCTCCAGAGGGGTATCGCCTTTGTCTCCAGAGGGGTATCGCCTTTGTCTCCAGAGGGGTATCGCCTTTGTCTCCAGAGGGGTATCGCCTTTGTCTCTAGAGGGGTATCGCCTTTGTCTCCAGAGGGGTATCGCCTTTGTCTCCAGAGGGGTATCGCCTTTGTCTCCAGAGGGGTATCGCCTTTGTCTCCAGAGGGGTATCGCCTTTGTCTCCAGAGGGGTATCGCCTTTGTCTCCAGAGGGGTATCGCCTTTGTCTCCAGAGGGGTATCGCCTTTGTCTCTAGAGGGGTATCGCCTTTGTCTCCAGAGGGGTATCGCCTTTGTCTCCAGAGGGGTATCGACTTTGTCTCCAGAGGGGTATCGCCTTTGTTGCAGACCTTCAGAGGGGTCACACCTTTGTATCCGGTCTCCCGAGGGGTCACACCTTGGGACCCAGTCTCCAGAGGTTTCCCGTCGTCGTTGCCATCCAGATAGATGTAGATCACTGAGCGTTTCATACAAGAGCAAATGATCCGCTGAGAAAACCTACAACAAACTGAGACTTTCTTGATGGAAAACATTATCTTTTAAATTGACAAACCTTCTATGTGGAATTAATTCGGGATCAAAGAAATAAAATCTCTCTCTGTTGACTACCGTACATATATTTTTCTGACAAAAGGTCCCATGGGAGACACAGGAAGGGGCGGGACTTAGCCTCTTTATACTCCAGCTACTTCCCATCTTAATCTATTTCTTC